>NW_006799479.1:29712-34968 GCF_000442215.2 Lipotes vexillifer
GTCTCTCTTCTCTCTTTCTTCCTTTCATGATTTACAAGGGAGACTTAGTGAGTAGAATTATTTTACTTTTTCATCAGATAGCTGTATCATACAAGAAAAGAACAATAATAAAGGTCCTGCGATGTACCCTTTGGGTTACATTAAAACAAAATTGTGGTTAGCAAGGCAGAGGAGACCACTGGCTGGGAGATTTGTACCAAGCAAGGCACCCAATGAGGACTGAAGAAAGTGCTGATAGAAAAGAAATATCCTACTTCATGGGGGTCACTCTCCCTTCCTTGTTTTTTTTTTTCCCTTGTCTTACACAATCATTTCATTGTGCAGCCACTGTATTTGCATTGATTGTAGCTCATTGGAGCTTGGGGCTTAGAGAAAATGTCACAAGGGGGTCTCGTGATATTTTTTTCTTACCAGCTGCTAATAATATTTAGTTGAGAGATAAAATTTAGAAGACAGTGACTCCCTTATTTTCATTATTAAACCACAAAACCTTGGAGTCACAGCAGAAGAAAATCATTCTCGACAGTAACTTTTAGAATAATGATAGCCCCAGTTTACAGTATGCTCACCCAGAAATGTCTTTAGTGCCTTGGAACACTTTTCTCAAACAAGAAAATACTATTTTTTAAAATTTAGACTTTACAAAACACTTTCATATACATTATCTCATTTTAACTCTCACAACCATTCTATGTTGTTTCCTATTTTGCAGATTGAATAACTGATTTCTATAAAAATTCAGTAACATGCTGAAAGTCAAACCACTGTTTAGTATCAGTATTGAGACTGAAATGTATTTTTATACAAGATCTAGTTAGCTCCTTCTACTATACACCATATATATGTTTGGTTCCCAGCTGGACCACAGAACCTAATTAATTGCATCTAAACTCTATTCCTAGTATTAAATAGTAATTTCTCAGTATTTGTTTTGAAACTCCAGCCTAAATTCAAGCTCGTAACCCCAGATGCCAAGAACAGTTCTTTCTGCACCCCCTAAAATAAAATACCTTCCTCTCTCTCCTTGCTGGCCTAGTGGTGAATGGGAAATTCTTTTCTCTTTACTGTTCCCACAGCATAGCTCAGGATGTCATGGATTTTTCTGTGCAAGGACTCCTGGGTACCTGCGGAATCCAGAAGACTCATATGCAGAGTAGGTGTTAGGTCTGGTGTCACTCCAGACCTGAGTTAAGAGGCACCTAACTCTGTACCTAAAGAGTTACTTAACTGAGTTCAACTTTCCTATTTGTTAACTGGGCATACTTTGAATATTGCTTCTCAGAATTGTGTAATATATATAAAATATCTGGCACATATTCAGTTTTTCAACTGGTACTTAGTGTTAGAATGTTATAAGTACTGCTGGTGTCACGGCAGATCATGATTAGTGCTATGAAGGAACAAAAGGTAAAAATTAGGTAGAAAGTGACAGAGAAATTCTAAGTAGCATGATCAGAGAAGGCCTTCTGGTAAGTTTACATTTGAATTTCATTGAGGCATGTAATGGAAAGAACCATGTGTATATCCAGTTCATTTAAGGCAATCATAAATACAGTGTTAGTTTTCAGTGCATGGTTATCATTATAATTCCTACTCTTGAACTCATTGAGAAGGCTAGCCTGACATTACACATTTTAAATTACAGCATCGAGTGTGCGTGTGTGTGTGTGTGTACACGCACCCTCCCTATAAAAGCTTCCAAAATCTGTGGATCAACTGGGCCAATGGGATTATGGAAAGATTCACTGCATAGAAGCTTTAGACATGCAACACAATGTAAAATATACACAGTATAGGCAGAAAAGTACTTAACCATCTTTTATAAATAAAGAAGGGTTGAGTGGAGTAGCTGGAAAAATACCTTCAACCGAATTCAATAATAAATGCACAGGAAGTGCTGACATAGTCTACTTTGGGATTATACTATGCATCTGATTTAGTGATCTACTGTTCATGTTGTAGTTTTCAAGATCTTTCTGAAAGTGAAAAATTAGAGAATGTGGTAACTTCATTATTTTGACCTATTTAAAATAGTAGTGTAGATTTTATATTGATGCTTCCAAAAGGTGAAAAGAAGTTAGACTTCTAGATAATTCCTTGAAACATTCTTTGTTAATAACATGAGAAGGTTGAGTATGTCTAGATCTCTATTTGCCCTTAAAATAGAAGAAACAAATGATGCTATTCCTTATAGGCAAATGCTTTTTGAGAAATAAATACATTTTCCAAAGCTTCTTTTTGGTGTTAAGAAAGAAAATATTGAGAGATCATTTTTCCACATTAAGTACCAGCAAAGGCATTCTTGGACTAATATTTAATTGTATGAATTTTAAAAAGTAACGTACAGGGCTTCCCTGGTGGCGCAGTGGTTAAGAGTCTGCCTGCCGATGCAGGGAACATGGGTTCATGCCCCGATCTGGGAGGATCCCACATGCCGCGGAGCGGCTGGGCCCGTGAGCCATGGCTGCTAAGCCTGCGCCTCCGGAGCCTGTGCTCCGCAACGGGAGAGGCCACAACAGTGAGAGGCCCAAGTACCGCAAAAAAAAAAAAAGTAATGTACAAAAAGTGTGTTCCTAACACTTAGTAGCCTCCCTAAATTTCTCTGTTAATTGTTTGCATGCCTGTGTTCTCCATAAAGGCTAAACTTCATAGAACTGTATCTAGAGAATAGTAGTTTCTTGACAA
This sequence comes from Lipotes vexillifer, assembly GCF_000442215.2. Classification (NCBI taxonomy): domain Eukaryota; kingdom Metazoa; phylum Chordata; class Mammalia; order Artiodactyla; family Lipotidae; genus Lipotes; species Lipotes vexillifer. The sequence continues at coordinate 32,398 of NW_006799479.1, forward strand.
ATATTTATTGAATGGGAAAAAAAGAATATTGTCATGGAAATATATGTATGTGGATATCGGCTTTGTAGGATTATGATCAGCACTGATTTGGCTGTTTCACATATTATCAGAAGTCAAGTGAAACCTCTTTTATACTTTATAAAACAGACTATTAGGGTCTAAAATGCACTGAGGCTTTCCACTTTTTTCATATACCTCACCTTCAATGTTTACAGGAAATAATATTCTCTCTTAAGGAAAATAATGTTTCTAATTTTTAGAGGACTGATATGCATGAACAAACCATCCTAGACCCTATAATGCTTTATTAGAGTGTTTGTTTTTATAGCTGTCTTCTATAATAGATCATAAGCTCCACAGAGACAGGAACTGAGTTGTATTTGTGTCCTCAGTACCTGACACGATGAAGGCACTAAGCATATTGAATGTTCAAAGGTGAACAGAGGATTATATATTTGGGCTGTCTTGTCTACATCTCAAAGCCTGGTTGACTTTTTACAAAGGTACTCATTAGTGTGCTAATAAGTTGATGTCCTAGACATAGCATATGGATACAGTTACTAAGTGGCATTTGTTGGGTTCAACCCCCACAGTGTCCTGCCATACAATTAATTGTGGTGTGATGAGCAATAAAAATTCCAATTTAACATCCCCTATTCTACCTCATTAATGATCTATAGTTTTATTATTTCATATTTATTGATTGATACCAACATTTTTTTCTGGTGTCAATTGAGCTTTGTCTCGAAGAATAAGCCTGTGGTAAAAATAAAAATGATAATAATAAGCCTCTGTCAAAGTACTTACCACAGCGTGCCATTTTGAAAGCTACGTTTGGGAAACATTGAATATTCTATCCCTGTATTGGGTAATCACAGAGAACTTCCCAATGAAAGGCTCTGAAAGACTGTGAAGAATAGAACACTGATTGCCATTATTGACATCAGTATTTCTCTTGCATTTATTTATGGATATAACAAATATTTTTAAGCACCTGCACTATACCACTATGAAAAGATCTGGATACATAGTGGTGAACAATACTGACATGCTCTCTGCCTTAATAGAATTTACAATACAGCAAGGAAAAAATATCCTTTGAAATACATTTTTTAAAAGTGTTACTCCAGGGTATCTTTTATCTTTATCTAAAAGTTACAAAGATGTGACTTGGTTAATTTTTTAATGAATATAATAATTTTCATTAATTTTATTTTGTCTCCACCTGAAGCATTCTTAATTTAAACAAATGATAATATTATGACTATGGTTTATTAACCCAAATTTTCCCAGCAGCAAGGTTACTAACTTTAGAAACCAGTATTAAAGAATTAAGCCTGACACACAGCCAGTTACCCTCAAAATACATGCCAGTTCTTAAGATGAACAGGACAGAAATTTAAGAAACTAAACAGGAAGACTCAAAAAAATACATAAAATAATAAATTAATTAATAATTTTTTAAAAAGACAGTGAAATTTTCTCAATTCTTTCTATACTAAGGAGAAAAGATTTGGTATTCCAGAACTACCAAGAAGAAGGACCCTGGTAAACACCCCAGCTTTTATTTTGTACTCACAGAAGTCTATGCCCGTGAATGGGGGCCAGCCAGAGATATATGGAGGCTCTAAAAAAACTTCAACCCAGACCTAATTGAGATCAGAACATTTGATTAAAACAACCATTTTCCCACCCTATTTTTTTCTAGAAGAAAGATGATTTTTTTTTTTTGGAGGAAGATAACATGATCTAAAGTCTCTGTAATTTTTAATATGCAAATATTCAAGTAAAAAATAGCATACCAAAGACAGGTACAAATGGCAAAACCCAAGAGATTAAAAACAGATAATAGATATAGACCCACACATAACCCAGAAGCTGAAGTAACAGACAATGACTATGAGGTAATTATGATGGATAGTTTCAAAGCAATAGATGTGAGAAATGGAATATTTCCTGCCATACCAATAAACAGATGTCACAGTCATCAACGATTGCAGCCTTCTAACATGAGCCTGTGAGCCAGGTAACTCAGGGCTGAAAAGAATACCTGCCATCTAGCAGCCATCAGACTGCAGCCACTCCCTGTGGTGAGCCCTGAGGAAACCCAGGATGTGTCAGGATACTGACCTCAGATAGCTGAGTTGCATATCAAAGGAATGATTTCAATGACCCCAGACTTTTACATCTGCCCATACATAGAAAAGAACTAAATTCCTTAACTTGAGATATCTGGTTTTCTTTAATTAACAATAACCTTTGATGTTCCTGACTACCTGTTCTTCATTGCAAAACTCCTATATATTCTGGCTTCTCCCCTCACCTCCTCAGAGCAGTTTCTCAGAGCTATCTGAAACGCTGTCTCCCAGGCTGCAGTCCTCATCTTGCCCCAAACAATACTTAAACTCGCAACTCTTTCGTTGTGGATATATATATATATATATATTTATATATATATATATATATAATTGATTCACTTTGATGTATACCTGAAACTAAAACAACACTCTAAATCAACTATACTCCAATAAAATTAAAAAAAAAAAAAAAAAAAAACAAAAAAAGGAATGA
>NW_006799479.1:35014-57082 GCF_000442215.2 Lipotes vexillifer
GGCATGTGGGATCTTCCCGGACCGGGGCACGAACCCATGTCCCCTGCATCGGCAGGCGGACTCTCAACCACTGCGCCACCAGGGAAGCCCGTGGATATATTTTTTAAGTCAACAGATGAAATGGTGGAGAATCTTATCAGCTTATTGACATCAGTGGAAAAGAATCAAGTGGAAATTCTAAAAAATAAAAATAAGACAACTGAAATTAAGAAATCAACAGATGGGTTAAATAACATGCCAAACATAGCAGAAGAGAATATTAATGAATTGGAAGATAAGTCAATAGCAAATATCCAAAGTAAACCCAGAGAGAAAAACAAAACAGAAAGTATAGAAAAGAATATGAGTCATAGTAGACACAGCACTAATTATATATGGATAATTGGAATTTCAAGAGAAAGAGAAATAACGGACCAGAAGAAATATTTGAAAAAATAGTGGCTACGATTTTTCCCAAACTGATGAAAAACATGAAATCACAATTCAAAAAAAGGTATAAACCACATGGAGGAAAATACAAAGAGGTCTATGCTAAGTACATCATAGGCAAACTTCTGAAAACTGAAACCAGTGAGGAAAATCTTAAAAGCAGCTAGAAAAAACTAGTGAATAATTTCAAAAGGGTATCAATAAGACTAACATAATTTTTCAATTAAAAAAAAAAAGAGAACTAAAAGATCATGGGCAAATAACTGTAAATGCTGAACAAAAATAACACCAAACTAGAAATGTATACCAAAAAAATACTATTCAGAAATAAAGGTAAATAAAAATGCTTTCAGATAAACCAAGCTAAGAGTATTCATCAATGGCAAATGAGCATTAAAAAAACCTGAAAAAAAAAAAAAAAAGCTCTTCAGGCAGAAGAAAAGTGATTACAGAGGGTAATACAAAAATATAGGAAGAGATGAAAAGCAATAGAAAGTAAATATGCAGTACATAGAGATGAATATTGATGGTACAAAACATTAATAATGTCTTAGAATATTAAAATCATACCTAAAATTAAAACATATGATGACAACAACACTAAAGTTGAGAGGAGATTAATAAAACTAAAGTGTTTAAGGTCCTAGTTTTATAGGTAAAATGGTAAAAATAATTATTTAAATTAGACTGCAGTAAATCAAGACTGTATACTTTAATATCTAGAAGAACTACCAAAGGATAGTAAAATATCCTAAATGAAAAAAGTGATAGAAGAAAAATAAAACAATAAGAATACTTAAGTATTCTAAGGGAAGTAAGAAAGATTAGATGGAACTTAAAATAAGTAGGTTAAAGAAAACAAATAATAAGATGGTAATATATACTCAAATATTTCCTTAAATATATTAAATGTAAATGGAATGTATGCTCTGATTAAAAGACTAAGCTTGTTTAGCCTTACCTTAAATATAAGGATTTTAGTATTGAATACAAAAAGATAGAAAGGTAAACCAAGAAACATGAACTAAAACAAGAGTTTGTGTAACTTTACTGCTATAAAACAAACTAGATTTTAAAATAAGAAGCTTTATTAGGGAAAAAGAACATTTCATAATGGTAAAGAGGTTTACTACTAGAACTACATCAAAATTTTATAACTGCATGTACTCAATAACACAGCATCAAAATATATAAAGAAAAAAATCATTGCAATTCAAAAGAGATATAGGCAAATCCACAATTATATGGGGGACTTAAACTTCTCTCAATAAATAACTGGTAGAACAAACTCAAAATCAGTAACCCTGTATTAGGTGAGAACAACACAGACAACATATGTGACACAAAGCAGGCTGCTCTCAGAAACATTCCCTTCATTCCTGGCTTGGCTCTCCATCTGCATATTCACACCTATAATCACAGAAATCCCTCTCTGGAGCTCCCCCTCCCCCCACCTTCCTTGAGAAAATACCAACTATTTTAAACAAGGCATTCTCATATTTGGTCCTTTCCTAAGTCTCCAGGAAATTCCAGGTGTCTTCCAGATGACTGATTTTTCCAGGATCTAGGTAAAGGATGGATCCTAGGCCCCAAGAAAAAAATGAATATAAGACCTCTCAGTCAAGTTCTATTCTTCATTAGTGAGAATGTGGAACTGCTATTTCCAGTGCTAGTGAACTGTTTAATGACATTTAACTCTCAAAGACAAACATTCTATCAATTGAAGAAAGAATAGTTATCCAAGAATGAGCCCTAAATCTAGCTTTTAGTAATCCTATACCCTCTTCATTGTGCTAAAAAGCACTGGGCTCTTTCCTTCTCTGTTAGCTGAGAGTCACAAAAAATGACATGCTAGTTCTCCATGGCTGCTTCCACTGCTACTCTGGGAGTGGCACAGGCTTTAATTACCCAGGTCTTTCTCTAATAAAAGGAGAGTAAAAGAGTTTCAGTTTTTTCTGATCAAATGAGGATGCATTCTTCTCCCATGAGAAAGAGGAGCAAGAGTAATGGGCAATTCACCAGCTGAATGAAATTCTCTGATACTCTGATAGCTGTTCAAACATGTCCAGATGAAACATACAAAAAAAAGATTTTCTTGAGGGAAGGGGGGAGGGGCAATACAGGTGTAGGGCTTTAAGAGGCCCAAACTATTATGTATAAAATAAGTTACAAGGATATATTGTATAACACAGTGAATATAGCCAGTTTTATTATAACTATAGAGTATAACCTTCAAAAATTATAAATCAGTACTTTGTATACTTGTAACATATAATATTATACATCGACTATACTTCAATTTAAAAGAAAAAAGATTTTCTTATCAGGAAGAAATATTTGTCTAAAACCAACTAAAATAATGATTTGAAACTGTTAATTCCTAGCATGTATTAAAAATAAATAAATAAAAGGAAAAATGTTGGGTACTTCAGCAAAAAAGGAAAACTGAGTAAACTGATGGATTAGATAAAGTCCATCGATATTTTCCTATAGATTAATGATATCTGTAATAATAATAAAATAATAGCTAAAACTTATACAGTGCCTAAACCAGATCAAACATTGTTCTAAGCACTGAACAATTATTAATTCTTCACAACCTACTATGATGCTTATTTTATAGGTGTGAAAATTAATTATAGGAGAGATTAAGTAGCTTACCCAGAGTCACAAAGTTAGTGACTATAAAGAGGCTATTTGAACCCAGACAGTCTGGTTTGGGAGGCTGTCCCTTTAATCATTTTGCTATAACAGATTCAAAAGTAAAGGATGAGTTTTAGTAAAACTTCCATCTAGCAATATACTGTTGAGACACCTTATTCTGGCTTCCTCTCAAAGTTATGAAATAACAGATTTTCTTTAGGATCGTTCCAGTAATTCTTCTGTACTACGTTTCTCCCATTTTGACAGCTCTCTCCACCAAACACCAAGACATAGAATTGGAGCTAGAATCCAGATCTCCTGACCCCATCAGGCCTCTGTCCACCATGTCACCAGATTGCAACACTGATTTCTCTATCTGGCACCGTATTTCTGCAATTATTATTCACATTCTCACTTATGTGTATTTCACAGACTTCGGTTTTATTGCATAGTTACACATAAGAGCTTAATTCATTATCACGTTTTGGAAACCAGCTTTTACTGTCATTATGGCAGTTTGCATTGGATCACTCAAAACATTCTGAATTTACTTTTCAACTGACTTAACAACAGTCACATTGAAAACTAAACCTTTGTTATTCTAGCCTTAAACCTACCAAGGAATAAATTATTTAATTTTGGCATTTGGTAAGATTCTGTTTCCTCAGTATATGTTTTTCATCTTTTCTGTTAGGGAACACTTAATATTGGTGAAGCACACTGCCTTCTCTGTACAGCATGCTCTGGTTTCTTTTGACTTATAGACTTCAATTTATGACCAGACTTAATATTTCTCTATAGAAAGGTATGCTATAATAATATTCAAAATGTTGATACCTTACCAAATATTTGTCAAAGCCTATCAACAGATGCCTTTGGAATACCAGAAATTGGTTTGTTAAATATGAGGTCATGAGACATTTTTCTTTAGGCTCTTATAGTTGGGAAATAATAGAATGGCTTCAGTAGCAAAATAAATCTTGGATTGGACTGTGGTTTACAATGCAACTTAAAAATAATTCAAAATTACACTCTAAAGGATGATGGAATGCAGAGTTATTCAGCCCTGTCTGCAGAGTTTCTTCTGGTATGTTCAACCTCTGAAGTAAAACAAGAACTATACTTTGGCATAAATTTACAGAACAAAAGGAGAGTGAGCTTTTACTGCTGAGTAGGTATATTGCTAGATAGGGGATTTGTAGTAAATCCCAACATATTTGCAGTTTGGGCTTAAAATATTTCACAATGGGAGCAGTCCTTATGCCTGTGAAAGGCTTGAATGGCATTTCCAAAGATAAACACTGCCTATTCTGTGCCCCAATCAAAATGAAAGGTCTGCAGTAACAGATACAGAGTGGATATTCGTAAGTTTCATTTTTTTTAACGCTGCTTGCCTGCCTATGCTTTGGCTTCTAAAAGAACTAACTCTTCTATTTCCATGGTGGGTTTTCTTTTCCACACTTTGCAATTAAAAGTAGACAAAACCCGCTTCGAGGGCTTTCTTAGTGTGTGGCTACCATAAGGAAGCCATGGGTTTGAGACCCATGCTCTGAAGCCTTTAGATTTATCTGTGCATTGACATTGAGGAGCAGTGTTAGTGTTTAATGTGAACGAAGAGTAGATGAAATGAAACTGATGACTGAACTGATAACTTCCTGAAGGCAGGGGCTGTCTGTAGTTTACCACTGTATTCCAAATGTACAGCACAGAATCTGACAAATAACATTTAATATTTTAAGGCGTGAATGAGCCATTAGAATATGGACTCTATCTTGTAGGCATCAGATAGCCCATAGAGCTTCGAAAGAAAATAAAATGCATACCTTAGAGGAAGATAACTAGGGTGTTATGAGGTCTCGAACACATGATCTGTAAGCTACAATTGAAATAACTGGGAATATTCTGTTCAGGAAAAACAAAGATTTAGGAAGTTATAATTAGTCTCCAAATGTATGAAGTTCTACACAGTGAAAAGAGGAATAAACATCTGTGTAGTTCCAAGAAAAAGAATCAGAACCAGTAAGAATTTAATGAAAAACAATGGAGCTCAATTTAAAGGAAAACATTTTTTTTTAAATTTAGAGCTGTGCAGCATTGGAACAAACTGAGTACTGTGAGTGGATGCTACATCACTGCAAGTGTTTAAGCAAAGTTTGGTATGAGTCCCTGAAAGCCAAAAATCTTGTTGTGTCCCTTGTATCTATAAGCATATTTATCACATGGAAATATTCAACACATGTTTATGGAATGAATATAGCACAGACTCAGTAGAAATCTTTCAGGCATGTAGCCTTGCTCACTTCTCCCTGTTTAACCTATACATCTGTTTTGTTTGCAGAAGCCCCACTAGTTCCCTATAACTTAAAGTCAGTAAGAAGTACATTGAACTTAAGAATTGAACTAAAGTCATATGTATTTTTGTCCCCAGACAGCCAAGATGAATGAAAATTGTTTATAAAAGAAACTATAGTTTTAGAAAAATTAGTTTTATTGTTACAGAAGATGGTACTCTTTCTTCTTAAGTATCCCTCATTTGTCACATGAAAGCTAGCCTATTTTAAAGTGTTTAATATATTTTCATGAATGATTTAACTTTGCAAATAGCTTTGGTAAATATTTGATATGCTGTTATTAAATTTTCTTTTGCTGACCTAACCTTTTGACAGTTATTTTACTTTGGCCTGATCTTATTGGATTTAAGTCATTTCCACATTTGGATAGTCATTCCAAAGAAAGATTTATAGAATATGTGTGTTTATACCTTCTTATTAAAGGTTATCTATCCTAGAAACTTACATTTTTCTACATAAAGTAAGTCCAAATGGCAGGCTACTGCTCTGTTGCTATTCTGCTGCAATAATAGGATCAACTTAAACATGTCAAGGTAAAAAGAGTGTCAGAAACACAAAGAGATACTTTGTACAATATACCCTAACCTTGCCAGGGAGATACGATCTTTTTTTTTCCCCCTAAGAGGCCAAATAACACAAGGCAAGGTTTGGATTGATAGTGAGAAAAAGAAAGTTGATGAATTCTCATACAATTTCATTGTAAATTATGTTCAATAAACAGCAAATTTAATTGATTTAATATTATTTATTTTAGCAAAAAATAATAAGCTTGACACGCAGCTATCTCCTCCTTTAAACTCCCCATATATATATATATATATATATATATATATATATATTATATATGTAATATATATGAAGAACTTGAGAAAATCATAGTAGTCTTGGTGAGAAAAGGGAAGCAGTAGCAAACTGGAAATTATGAGGAAAACTTAGAAGATAAAATATTAAACAAAATAAGATTGAAATAGAAAACAATGAAGTAGAAAATACAAGGATAAGATGTCTTTTCCAAGTTCAGAAACATTATATGCCAATTTCAGAAGTGAGTTTTCTGGCAGTTAGGGAGATAATTAATGAAAGAACTACTTCTAGAGCAGCTAGGATAGCAGAACTCCATTTTTTCATCCCACTTGCTTTTACTCAACGTACAGATAAAATCCAAGTACTGTATTCTAGGAAGATAATTTTCTTCATAGAATAAACTTATGACGTGGATGGGGGAATCTAAGAAAGAGAAGGATGCTAAATGTTAACAGGAGACATGGAGAACACAAGTTAAAAAAATAAAAAAGTGGTCAACTGTACTTAAGAGGGAAACGTACTGGAGTTCTCCATTGCTGAATTAAAATGGACTCTTATTTTGACAATAAAAGGTCTCAGCATGTGTGACAGCTTTACTTTCGGGCATTATGAAACTGGAAGTGGCCAGTCAGTATACAGTCAGTATATCCACTTTTATAGACCCCATAATTATCTCTCAAAAGAGGTGGTTAATTTTTCAACAGAGAGGTCTAATAGAGAAATAGACAACTTACACACCTTCAGAGAAAACCCATGACTGCTAACAAGGCATGTAAACGTAGCCCTTTAATAATATGTATATACAACAGAGAAGCAATACTTTGGGTCCTAGAATTCCATACAAGCCAAATTATCAATCGTGTGTAAAGGCAAAATAGAGACATTTTCAAATAGGCAAAGACAGAGAGTTTAGCTCAATTTCTCAATAAGGTGCTCCAGTAAAATCTTAAAAGGCTGTAAGAAAGACGATGACATGAGCTAAATTAAAAAGTGACAACTGAGTGAACTGGCAGAAGCAAAGAATATGCAAAAATAATTAAATGGAATTCCAGTAGACTTTAGCATTTGGCACTGTGTTAATTACATTTGATTATTTGATTCTTTCTCAATCATAATGAGATAGGTACTGATATTAGTCCCATTTACTGATGAGAAAAACTGAGGCTTAGAGTCTTAAGCCTTACGTAACTTTTTCAGGTTCTGGCACCTAGTCAATGGTAGGATTTATATTTAAACTACAAATTCTTTCAGACTCCAAAATTTGATCACTTAAGCACTATACTACACTGCTTCCCATAAAAAATTTATTGACCACTCATGATGTGCCAAGAATGGTGCTAACAACTCTACATATATTATTTCATTTAATTTTTACAACAACTCTAAGCAGTAGGTACTACCATTATCCTTGTTCTACAAAGAAAAGTTAAAATTTTTTCCAGTGTCACACAGTTCTGTGCCATTTAGTTGCCAGTTGGATTTTAAATCCAGGTCTTTGATTTCTGAGCCTAAAATCTTAATCTCCATGCTACATTTCTTCTAAGCCATTAGCCTAAAGCCATACAGCTAGTAATAAACAGAATAGAAAACTATTTTAACTCTATTAATATATGTAAGATGTTAGGATGGAAAGAAAGGACATAGAATTTAACATCAGATAGATGTGTTCTAATTCTCAGTTTGTCACATACTGGCTGTCTGACTTTGAACATTTCTTTCTTTCTTCTGAGTTCAGTTCTCTTCTGAAATGGGCATAATAATAATTATATATCAGAACTGTCACAAGGATTAGAGACTATATACATAATATATGCGATGTGGTAGATGGCCAATAAATGGTAACAATTTCTATTATATTTTCACTTATCCATCCTTTGGATAAATATCTCTACTAGAAATCATTCAGTGATTTACAGAATGAAAAAAAGTTTGCACTAGCCATAAAATACTAAACTTTATTTACATTATATGATATAAATTTAAAGCATAATTACTTGTTCTATGATTTTGTGATCTGGTTTCCATAACATGCATTATAAAAGACCACATAAAAAGCCAAAAAATGTTTAAAATTAATAATATTTTCTATATGTGTAGAATTCAATAGCTATGTTTTTTGGTTTTTTATAACCTGGGCTTCAGCTAGCCTATATGGCAACTTTGATATAAAAAAGCACCTTCTCTGGGCAGATGAAGCCCTGAGGGTATAAGGTTGGGTATGCAGAAGGAAACTTTGGAAAGAAAAATACCCTCTCTTCTCCTGACAGATGAAGCCCACTCCAGGACTCATGATTTGGTTGTTGAAAAACACATTGTATCTTGAGTCCATTCGTTCACTTATATGGGTGCCTTTGCACCACCTGTTTATGGTTGCCCCACTCAAGTAACACTGAGGATTAAAACTTTTCTTTGGCTGTTTTAAATGGCACTCAAAGAAGTCAAGAACTTGAATAGGGTCAAATGGCTAATAACTGTAACCAAGCAGGACCCTCTGGGGCCTTCCTGGGACAGGCCCTTCCCCCATATTCTCTACTTTAGCTCCTCTCTGAAGTACCTAGATAACACTATCTGATGCATATTTCCTGAGTTGTTTTACAGATGTGAAAACCCCCCACTAAATGGAAGACATTAACTACTTGATGACCATGAGCACATAGCGCCTGGCCTACTGGGACCTAAGGACTGATAATGTTAACCCCTGTGACGCCACCCTGTTACCTCACCATCAACCAATCAGAGATTTGTGCACAAGCTAATCATACCCCATGAGCCCCCTCCCTTACCTGGCTTTTAAAAATGCTTTGCCGAAGCCCTTTGGGGAGCTCAGGGGTTTTTTAGAGCATGAGCCACCCGTCTTCTTGCATTGCCCTGCAATAAACCTTTCTCTGTACCAAACTCTGGCGTTATGGTTGGTTTGGCCTCACTGTGTGTCAGGCACATGAACTTATGCTAACATAAGTAAGAAAGTTGAACGTCAGTTAAGGCCCTCCAATGCCAAGTCCAATGATCTTTCCATGAAGTCACTACATTCTGTTCATCGTATTGGGTCAAGCCTGCTACAGAAAATGGAAGATTTATAGCCTGTGCTGTTATGATACAAAAAATAATCATCTAACCTTTTAGATGGAGACCTCTTAACATTTTGGTTTTGCTGAACAATTCATTTGAATAACAATTTTGTGGCCTACAATACTTTCACAATAACTGACAAGTATAAAACTTACCAAGTAGAATATATCCAGAAGCCTGTAGTTCTCTAAAGATTTTAGCTTTCCAGAGTTCTTTTAAAATGGGTAAAATAAATGTGTATTCTTGTAGAAACGCTTGTTAATTTTCTATTTTCGAATTGTTTATTATTAGTATTTTACTTAATTATTAAATAGACCTACATATAATTAGAGTCCTACCTTAAAACTGTTCTTCCCAGAAGAAAAAGCAATTACATGTATGAGATAGAGGTGCAGTAGTCACCATTTGCCATAATAAACAATTCAGCAGCTCTTTCACCTGGCCTGCATTAAGTGACTGAGAAGTCTGGCACATTTACAAAGGCATTTGACAGAGACTTGAAAATGCAGGTTTCTGAATTCTTTGGTGCAGAAAAAAAAAATAAAATGTGGCTTATTCCTGCCCATGTAAGATAATTAATGAATAAATCATAAAGCAAGTAGGCATCAAAAAGTAGCTCATTTAATTAAGAATTTAATCACATACTCATGTTTCCCTTAAAAAAAGGAAACCCTTAATGTAGAGTAATCTCTATGCATCAAGCACTATGCTGAATATTGTGGATCTGATGATAAATGAACACTTCCTGCCCCCAAGGAGCTGGCCCTCTAATATAAAGTAAAACATGGAAAGAGAACTTGCAGTACAAAAGGACTGTGCATCTGATGTTATGGATGCAGAAAGCAAGAAGCAATTATGCTTTGGACAGGGCCGTGCAGGGGCCATGGAAGGAAATGACATTTGAATTGTGACTGAAAAGATTAGACATTTAATAGAGAAAGAATGCCTAGTTTTGGGATGCTGGACAAGTGACTGAACCTGTTTCTGGATTAATGTTACTACACAAGCGAGTATAAGGTTTTCAGCTGTGCTGTTGTTATTAATTCAGTTCTAAATCTAGATACGGATTTTGAAAACAATAATCCTTTTCTCTATTGTGAAAGCACTTGTTAAGCATTCCAAATAGTTTGTTGTAACAAACTTCCTTCTGATTATCTATTGCCAAAGGAGGCAAGCCACAGGGGACATCACACCATCAAAGCTGGCGTGTATAAAGTTCACACCCAGTGTCCCCAGCCTGCTCTTTGTAAGCTTGTGTTCATACATGTTGGCATCTGCTCCCTTCTCTTGCCAGACCCTAATGCTACCTACCCTTTTTATCTTTGCCATTATTAAAATCCTCTTTCCTGAAAGATCTTTTTGTTTCTAAATTTGTTTCTTCATGTTGGGCATTTCTCATGAGAAAAAAACTGAGTGTTTCTTTCTAAATATAGTAACAAAACTTCAGGCATCTTTTATGACTGGTGTTTTGGCTTTATAGAAATTTCAAACAATAAATAAATCAGTGTACATGTTAATGTTACTTATTAGTGTAATATTTTGAGCTAATGTGCGTACTTGATTCGCCAAAGGACAGATGTTTGGCAGAGAATTGTATTTTATTCTTGATCGTTAGACTTTTTTCCAACACTTATTACAGTTTTTGTGAAGGTCGAGATAATATCCCTTTGAACCATTGTTAGAGCCCATTCCCAGAGATGGTTCCTGTGAAGAAACATGAGGTTTTGTTTGCCTTTTAAAGAATTCACTAGTTCTTTATACTATTGTGCTTCACTGTCTGAGTGTAAAGCTATTTCAAGATATTCTTTGTGGACTGCTGTTTTAGATCTCCTTTATCAAACTGCAGTGACCCATGGGGTTCCTTGCTCAATACTCTTGCATCTTTCTGTATTTTGTGTGACAAATCCTAGCTATTATTTTTGAAGTGAACAATATTATTAGATGTCCATGTTGCAATATCATGACCTTGGGGCCAATTTGGGGACACCCATTTCATGTGTTAATAAATGAGTTAGAGAGACATGTTGCAGTTATTTGGAAAATCCGGGTCAAAACCTCCCCCAAGAACATAACCAGATACATCCAGATAATTGAGTTTCAGAAGGTTTTACTTAAATTGTCACTAGAAATAAATCACCGAATTCTCTCCTTTATGAGGAGCATTCCCCTTATGTCAGGTCTGTAGAAGCTAATTAATAAAAGCTTTCATAATTCAATGATAGAAAAAGCCTAAGAAATATCTGGCTTAATCTATCATTTTGTAGATAAACCAAGGCTCAGAAAGGTTAATAGATTCTTTCCTACAGAAGATGGGACAGAGGGACCAGCAAAACTGCTCTGCCTTCTACTGGGAAATTCTGCCTTTTCACTACATCATTAGGGTGTAATAATAATGAATCCATTTGAATCCATTTTATGCCAATGCAGTAGATGTTTAAAACAGTCAATACACCAGATTGGGGGTGTGAAGTACCGGAATTGACTTTGGGACCAATCAGGCCTAAATGAGAACTCAGTTCTGGTTCTTAAATACTCTGAATTTGGGCAAGCTTTATTCACTTTCTTCACTTCTAAACAGGAGGAAATTCCATGGTGTTGTGTGCAAGGTTAAGTGATATATACAGTGCTTTTAGCTTAAAATTTGGCAGCGTGTGTAATACCTCAAAAGAGTAATAATGTTAATGTATGCAATAATAATTGTACTTAATGTTACTAAGCTGAAGTTGTTAGGGTCACTGCCCAGGAGACCTTGGGGTAAAAATTAAGTCATAGTGCTTTGTAATAGACCATTATGGCAGTTGTTACTATTTCTTTGTGGTATATTTCAAAAATTTAATTAAACAGTCATTTATGTCATAATTTTCTCAGTTCCTTCTATACCTGTAGAAGGACAAGGATAGGTCTGTCTTGCTTGCCATTCTACTCCTCAAGTAACTAGCACAGTGCATGGAAAACAGACAATACATATTACTATTGTTTATTTTTTTAATTTATTTCTTATTGAAGTATACTTGATTTATAATGTGTTAGTTTCTGGTATACAGCAAAGTGATTCAGTTATACATTACATATATATTCTTTTTCATATTCTTTTCCCTTATGGTTTATTACAGGATATTGAATATAATTCCCTGTGCTATTCTGTAGGACCTTGTTTATCCATCCTATATATAATAGTTTGCATCTGCTAATCCCAAACTTCTAAACTATCCTGTTTTCCAAACTCTGAAATAGTAGAGGAAGAGTGGAGTGGAGGAGGATGATGGAGAGAAGTGGGTCTTCAGAAGTCTGTGCCATGGGTCATAACTGCAAAGCTATGTCCTCCCAAGGCAAATAGAAGAGAGAAATTTGAATCAGTTTAGTGTGGGACCTTCCCAAGCACCCGGAAAAGCAAAAATCCATACTGTACCAGATACTCCTGTCCTTTAGGGTGGCAAGGCTGCTTTGTGATACAGCTATTCTGCTTGTTACCTGTGCAAAATTTATGTTTTATGTTTGTATACATAAATGCCAGGAGATTACCAATACTAAAGAATCATTCACCGTAGGAAAAAGGGAATCCTGAATTCTCTAAATTTGGATGCAAACATATTGGTGTAAATGTTTCTATACAATTTTCATTCAAGTAATCTATTCTTTTAAGTCTATCTTAAGGCTTTAGGCTATAGATGGTGTTATTTTCATAGGAATCCCTGCCTGTTTCGTACATTTGGTCTGATCACTTCTCTACATCAGATATGTCAGTACACAGGGCCATAACACTATCATTTCCTTTGCTTGAGATGACTCTTCAACTTTTTGTAAGCCTTTTATTGGTTTAGAACATCACTATAATTACTTTTTAACCTCCCACTTCAGCTATTAGTTCTGGACTCTGCTGAAATGAAGATACTTAATAAATGCTTCTTGTGTAAATGAATACAAGCACAATAAATCCTCCTCTGAATGGAATTAAAAGTATGTAGTTTTGACGCCATAGGAGGAGTTTCAATTGAACATAGTCA
This sequence comes from Lipotes vexillifer, assembly GCF_000442215.2. NCBI lineage: Eukaryota > Metazoa > Chordata > Mammalia > Artiodactyla > Lipotidae > Lipotes > Lipotes vexillifer. The sequence goes on from NW_006799479.1 coordinate 48,315, forward strand.
AAAACAGAACTAAAAATTCAATTTGACAAACATGCAAATTCAAATGTATACAGACCGTCTGTGATGGGCAGTTTTCCTGCAACTTCAACACTGTAAATCTTGCATCCTATCTCATAGGTGGCACTGACTTTCCACACCCCACTGAATATGTTCAGGGTACAGAATATGCACTTTCAAAATCAGATAATGAGCAGAGGAATGGAGTTGTGAGTGAAGTCATAACCATATTTATGATTTATTTTATTCTTAGTAGATTATTTTTCCAAGGACTTTATATTTTAGAGAAGTTTTAGGTTTACAACAAAATTGAGAAGAAGGTACAGAGATATCTCATTATACTCCTGCCCCAAACACATGCAAATCTTCCCCATTATCGACATCACTCACCAGAAGAGTACATTTTTTACCAAGGATGAACCTTAACATTGACACATCATAATCACCCATACTCCATAAGTTACCTTAGGGTTCACTCTTGGTGTTGTACATTCTATGGGTTTGAACAAAAGTTTAATGACACATCCATCATTATAATATCATACAAAGTATTTTCACTGTCCTAAAAATCCTCTGTGTTTTGCATATTCATTTCTGTTTACACCGCTGGAAATCACTGATCTTTTTTATTGTCTCCACAGTTTTTCCTTTTCTAGAATGACATATCGTTGGACTCATACATTATGAAGCCTTTTTGGATTGGTTTCTTTAACTTACCAATATACATTTAAAGTTCCTCCATATCTTTTCATGGCTTGTTAGCTCATTTCTTTTTAGCACTAAATTATATTCCATTGTCTGAATGTACCACAGCTTATTTATTCATTTACCTACTGAAGGACATCTTCATTGCCTTCAAGTTTTGGCAATTATGAATAAAGATATTATAAACATCTGCCTGCAGGATTTTATGTGGACATAAGTTTTCAGTTCCTTTGGGAAGTACCAAGGTGCATGATTGCTGGATCTTATAGTAAAAGTAAGTTTAGTTTTGTAAGAAACCTTCCAAAGTGGCTGTACAATTATACACTCACACTAGCAATGTACAAGAGTTCCTGTTGCTCCACATCTTCACCAGCATTTGGTGTTGTCAGTGTTCTGGATTTTAGCCATTCTAATAGGAGTATAATGATATCTCATCATTGTTTTAATTTACATTCCCATGATGTCATATAATGTGGAACATCTTTTCTTATGCTTGTTTGCCATCTGTGTATCTTCTTTGGTGTGGTGTCTGTTAAGATCTTTGGCCCATTTTTTAAGGGGGTTGTTTGTTTTCTTAGTGTTAAATTTTAAAGTTTTTTGTTTTTTGGGCTTTTTTGGCATTTGGATAACAGTCCTTTCCAGACATGACTTTTGCAAAATATTTTCTCCCAATCTATGGTTGGTCTTTTTTCTGTTGACATTGTCTTTTTTTTTTTTTTTTTTTTTAACATCTTTATTGGGGTATAATTGCTTTACAATGGTGTGTTAGTTTCTGCTTTATAACAGAGTGAGTCAGTTATACATATACATATGTTCCCATATCTCTTCCCTTTTTGACATTGTCTTTCACAGAGCCATTTTTTAAAAAACTTTAATCAAGTTCAGCTTATCAATTTTTTCTTGCATTGATTGTGTCTTTGTTGTTATATCTAAAAAGACATCACCATATACAAGTTCTTCAAGATTTTCTACTATATTATTTTCTAAGAGTTTTATAGTTTTGTGTTTTACATTTAGGTCATGGATTCATTTTGAGTTAATTTTTGATGGGTGTAAGGTCTATGTCATTTTTCTACATGTTGATGTCCAGTTCTAGCACTATTTTGTTGAAAAGACAATCTTTGTTTCATTGTTTTGCCTTTGCTCCTTTGTCAAAGATCAGTTGACTATATTTATGGGGTCTAATGATTGGCTCTCTATCTGTTCCATTGATCTATTTGTTTATTCTTTTGCTAATACCATACTATCTTGACTACTGTCATCTTATGTCTTGAAGTCAGTAGTATCAGTCCTCCAACTTTGTTCTTGTCCTTCAATATTGCACTGGCTTTTCTGAGTCTTTTGCCTATCCATATAAATTTTAGAATTCTGTTGTTGATATCCATAAAATAACATGTTAGGCTTTTGATTGTATTGCATTAAACCCATAGATAAAGTTGGGAAAACCTGACATCTTTATACTATTGAGTCCTCCTACCCATGAATATGTAATATATCTCCATTTAGTTAGTTCTTTGAGTTTATTCATCAGATTTTTGTAGTTTTCCTCATATAGATCTGTACATATTTTATTAGACTTGTACCTAAGTATTTCATTTTGGGAGGTGCTAATGTAAATGATACTGTGTTTGTAATTTCAAATTCTATTTGTTCATTGTTCGTATATAGGCAAATAATTGACTTTTCTATATTTACCTTGTATCCAGCAACCTTGCTGTAATCAATTATTAGTTTCAGGAGTTTTTTTTAATTGATTCTTTTGATTTTATACATAGATAATCATCATCTGTGAATAAAGACAAGTTTATATCTTTCTTCCCGATCTGTGTACATTTTATTTCCTTTACTTGCGTTATTGTATTGGGAAGGACTTCTAGTATGATGTTGAAAGGAGTGTTGTGAGAGAACATTCTTGCCTTGTACCTGATCTTAGAGTAAAAGCTGCAAGTTCCTCACCATTAAGTATGATGTTGGCTGTAGGATTTTTTTTTTTTTTTTTTTTTTGGTTCAACTTCCCACTGAACTGGGAGCCTCTGAGCCAGGCAGTTCCTCTCCGCAAGTTCAGCAGCCATGGCTCACGGGCCCAGCCACTCCACAGCATGTGGGGTCTTCCCGGAGTGGGAAACGAACCTGTGTCCCCTGCATCAGTAGGCGAACTCTCAACCACTGCGCAACCAGGGAAGCCCGGCTGTAGGATTTTTGTTGATAGTATTTATCAAGTTGAGGAAGTTCCCTTCTATTCCTAGTTTACTGAGAGTTTTTATCATGAATGAGTTTCACATTTTGTCACATGATTTTTTTTTTGTATCATTGATACCATAGTATGATTTTTCTTTTTTAGTCTGTTGATGTCATGGACTACATTAATTGATTTTTGAATGTTGAACCAGCCTTGCCTACCTAGGATAAAACCAACTTGATTGTGGTGTATAATTTTTTGTGTACATTTTTGAATTGAAATTGCTAATTTTTTTGAGGATTTTTCCACCAACATTCATGAGAGTTATTAGTCTGTAAAGTTTTTCTTGAAATGTTTTCATCTGGTTTGGGTATTAGGGCCACAAAAAATAAATTAGGAAGTATTCTTTTTGCTTCTATCTTTTGAAAGAGATTGTAGAGAATTGGTATAATTTATTCCTTAAATGTTTGATAGAATTTACCAGTAAACCCATTTGGGCCTGTTGCTTTCTGTTTTGGAATGTAATTAATTATAGATTCAATTGATTTAATAAATATAGGCCTATTCAGATTGTCTACTTCTTTTTGTGTGAGTTTTCTCAGATTTTGCCTGTCAAGGAATTAGTCTATTTCTTCTAGGTTATCAAATTTATAGGCATAGAGTTGTTTATCATATTCCTTTATTATTCTTTTAATTTCTATGGGGAAAGCGTGATTTCCCCTCTTTCATTTCTGATATTAGTAATTTATGTGTTCTCTCTTATTTCTTAAACTGGCTAGAAGCTTATCAGTTTTATTGGTCTCTTCTCTTTACTCTCTCTGTTTTAATTTACATTTCTCTGGTAACATATGATGTGGAGGGTATGGAACATCTTTTCATATGCTTATTTGCCATCTCTGTATCCTCTTCAGTGAGGTGTGTGTTAAGGTCTGTGGCCCACTTTTTTAAACAGGTTGTTTGTTTTCTTATTCAGTTTTGAGAGCTCTTCATATAATTTGGATGACAGTCTTTTATTAGCTGTGTCTTTTGCAAATCTTTTCTTCCAGTCCGTAGCTTGTTTTCTCACTCTCTTGACATTGTCTTTCACAGTGCAGAAGATTTTTATTTTAATGAAAGTTCCGTTTATCAGTTATTTACTTCATGGATTGTGTGCCTTTGGTGTTGTATCTAAAAAAGTCATCGCCAAGCTTCCAGGTTGGTGAACACATAGAGATTCTAGGACACTGTTGCACCTGGAGAGGGTATAGAAGCTCTTCATCACTTCCCACATAGCTTGCCCTATGCATCTCTTCCACCTGGCTGTTCCTGAGTTATGTCCTTGCATAATAAAGTGGTAACCTAGAGCCCCCCGGGCACGGTGGGAAGATATGAGCTCTGAGACCAGACAGTCTTGGGCTTCAATCCTATCTCCCCTCTTCATAGCACTGAGGCTTTGGACATTCACTTATTCTAAGTCTCACTTTCCTACATTATAGGATCCTTGGATGATCTGTCTGGTATATAGAAAATAATCAATAGATCAAACACTCTACATTGGCTGACCCAACCTCAAAAAACAACAAAAAAAAAGGTCATTGCCATACCCAAGGTCATGTAGGTATTCTCCTATGTTACCTTCTAGGAGTTTTATAGCTTTGCATTTTATGTTTAAGCCTGTGATCCATTTTGAGTGAATTTTTGTGAAGGATATAATGTCTGAGTCTAGATTCATTTTTTTGCATGTGGACATCAGTTGTCCCAGTACCATAGTTGAAAAGACTGTCTTTGCTCCATTGTTTTTCTTTGCTCCTTTGTCAAAGATCAGTTGACTATATTTATGTGGGTGTATTTCTAGGCTCTCTGTTCTGTTCTGTCGATCTATTTGTCTCTTCTTCTGACAATACTATGCTGTCCTGCTTACAGAGCCTTTTTTTTTTTTGTATGGACATATGCTTTTATTTCTTTTTAAAAAAAATTTTTAATTTAATTTAATTTATTTTTTTATACAGCAGGTTCTTATTAGTCATTAATTTTATACACATCAGTGTATAAATGTCAATCCCAGTCGCCCAATTCATCACACCCCCACCCCCACCCCACAGCCCGCCGCTTTGCCCCCTTGGTGTCCATACGTTTGTTCTCTACATCTGTGTCTCAATTTCTGCCCCGCAAACTGGTTCATCCGTACCATTTTTCTAGGTTCTGCATATATGCATTAATATACAAAATTTGTTTTTCTCTTTCTGACTTACTTCACTCTGTATGACAGTCTCTAGATCCATCTACGTCTCAACAAATGACCCAGATTCGTTCCTTTTTATGGCTAATATTCCACTGTACATATGTACCACATATTCTTTTTCCATTCGTCTGTCGATGGTAATTTAGGTTGCTTCCATGACCTGCCTATTGTAAATAGTTGCTGCAATGAACATTGAGGTGCATGTGTCTTTCTGAATTATGGTTTTCTCTGCACATATGCCCAGTAGTAAGATTGCTGGATCATATGGTAATTGTATTTTTAGTTCTTAAGGAACCTCGATACTGTTCTCCATAGTGCCTGTATCAATTTACATTCCCACCAACAGTGCAAGAGGGTTCCCTTTTCTCCACAACCTCTCCCGCATTTGTTGTTTGTAGATTTTCTGATGAAGCTCATTCTAACTGGTGTGAGGTGATACCTCGTTGTAGTTTTGATTTGCATTTCTCTAATAATTAGTGATGTTCAGTAGCTTTTCATGTGCTTCTTGGCCATCTCTATGTCTTCTTTGGAAAAATGACTATTTAGGTCTTCTGCCCATTTTTGGATTGGGTTGTTTGTTTTTTTTATATTGAGCTGCATGAGCTGTTTATATATTTTGGAGATTAATCCTTTGTCCGTTGATTCATTTGCAAATATTTTCTCCCATTCTGAGGGTTGTCTTTTCGTCTTGTTTATGGTTTCCTTAGCTGTGAAAAAGCTTTTAAGTTTCATTAGGTCCGATTTATTTATCTTTGTTTTTATTTCCATTCCTCTTAAGAGGTGGGTCAAAAAAGATCTTGCTGTGATTTATGTCAAAGAGTGTTCTTCCTAAGTTTTCCTCTAAGAGTTTTATAGTATCCAGTCTTACATTTAGGTCTCTAATCCATTTTGAGTTTATTTTTGTGTATGGTGTCATGGAATGTTCTAATTTCATTCTTTTACATGTAGCTGTCCAGTTTTCCCAGCACCACTTATTGAAGAGACGGTCTTTTCTCTATTGTATATCCTTGCCTCCTTTTTCATAGATTAGTTGACCATAGGTGCATTGGTTTATGTCTCGGCTTTCTATCTTTTTCCATTGATCTATGTTTCTGTTTTTGTTCCAGTACCATATCGTCTTGATTCCTGCAGCTGTGTATTATAGTCTGAAGTCAGGGAGTCTGGTTCCTCCAGCTCCGTTTTTTTCCCTCAAGACTGCTTTGGCTATTTGGGGTCTTTTGTGTCTCCATACAAATTTTAAAATTTTTTGTTCTAGTTCCTTAAAAAATGCCATTGGTAATTTGATAAGGATTGCATTGAATCTGTAGATTGCTTTCAGTAGTATAGTCATTTTCACAATATTGATTCTTCCAATCCAAGAACATGGTATATCTCTCCATCTGTTGGTATCATATTTAATTTCTTTCATCAGTGTCTTATAGTTTTATGCATACAGGTCTTTTGTCTCCCTAGGTAAGTTTATTCCTAGTTATTTTATTATTTTTGTTGCAATGGTATATAGGAGGGTTTCCTTAATTTCTGTTTCAGATTTTTCATCATTAGTGTATAGGAATGCCAGAGATTTCTATGCATTAATTTTGTATCCTGCAACTTTACCAAATTCATTGATTAGCTCTAGTATTTTCCTGATGGCATCTTTAGGATTCTCTGTGTGTAGTATCATGTCATCTGCAAACAGTGACAGCTTTACTTCTTCTTTTCCAATTTGTATTCCTTTTATTTCTTTTTCTTCTCTGATTTCCATGGCTAGAACTTCCAAAACTATATTGAATAATAGTGGTGAGACTGCACACCCTTGTCTTCTTCCTGATCTTAGAGGAAATGCTTTCAGTTTTTCACCATTGAGAATGATGTTTGCTGAGGGTTTGTCATATATGGCCTTTATTATGTTGAGATAGGTTCCCTCTATGCCCACTTTCTGGAGAGTTTTTATCATAAATGGGTGTTGAATTTTGTCAGAACCTTTGTCTGCATGTATTGAGGTGATCATATGGTTTTTCTTCTTCAGTTTGTCAATATGGTGTATCACATTGATTGATTTGCGTATATTGAAGAATGCTTGCATCCTTGGGATAAATCCTGCTTGACCATGGTGTATGATGCTTTTAATATGTTGTTGGATTCTGTTTGCTAGTATTTTGTTGAGGATTTTTCCATCTATAATCATCAGTGATATTGGTCTGTAATTTTCTTTTTTTGTAGTATCTTTGTCTGGTTTTGGTATCAGGGTGATGGTGGCCTCATAGAATGAGTTTGGGAGTGTTCCTTCCTCTGCAAGTTTTTGGAAGAGTTTCAGAAGGATGGATGTTAGCTCTTCTCTAAATGTTTTGTAGAATTCACCTGTGAAGCCATCTGGTCCTGGACTTTTGTTTGTTGGAAGATTTTTAATCACAGTTTCAATTTCATTACTTGTGATTAGTCTGTTCATGTTTTCTATTTCTTCCTGGTTCAGTCTTGGAAGGTTATACCTTTCTAAGAATTTGTCCATTTCGTCCAGGTTGTCCATTTTATTGGCATAGAGTTGCTTGTAATAGTCTGTTAGGATGCTTTGTATTTCTGCGGTGTCTGTTGTAACTTCTCCTTTTTCATTTCTAATTTTATTGATTTGAATCTTCTCCCTCTTTTTCTTGATGAGTCTGGCTAATGATTTATCAGTTTTGTTTATCTTTTCAAATAACCAGTTTTTAGTTTTATTGATCTTTGCTATTTTTTTCTTTGTTTCTGTTTCATTTGTTTCTGCTCTGATCTTTATGATTTCTCTCCTTCTGCTAACATTGAGTTTTGTTCTTCTTTCTCTAGTTTCTTCAGGTGTAAGATTAGATTGTTTATTTGAGATTTTTCTTGTTTCTTGAGGTAGGCTTGTATAGCTATAAACTTCCCTCTTAGAACTACTTTTTCTGCATCCCATAGGTTTTGGATTGTCGTGTTTTCATTGTCATTTGTCTCCAGGTATATTTTGATTTCCTCTTTGATTTCTTCAGTGATCTCTTGGTTATTTAGTAACGTATTGTTTAGCCTCCATGTGTTTGTTTTTTGTTTTTTTCACTGTAATTGATTTCTAACCTCATAGCATTGTGGTCAGAAAAGATGCTTGATATGACTTCAGTTTTCTTAAATTTACTGAGGTTTGATTTGTGACCCAGGATGTGATCTATCCTGGAGAATGTTCCATGTGCACTTGAGAAGAAAGTATAATCTGCCGTTTTTGGTTGGAATGTCCTATAAATATCAATTAAATCTATCTGCTGTATTGTGTCATTTAAAGCCTCTGTTTCCTTATTTATTTTCATTTCAGATGATCTGTCCATTAGTGTAAGTGAGGTGTTAAAGTCCCCCACTATTATTGTATTACTGTCAATTTCCTCTTTTATAGCTGTTAACAGTTGCCTTTTATAGGAGCACACAGGTGCTCCTACGTTGAGTGCATATATATTTATAATTGTTGTATCTTCTCCTTGGATTGATCCCTTGATCATTATGTAATGTCCTACTTGTCTCTTGTAACATTCTTTATTTTAAAGTCTATTTTATCTGATATGATTATTGCTACTCCAGCTTTCTTTTGATTTCCATTTGCATGGAATGTTTTTTTCCATTCCCTCACTTTCAGTCTGTATGTGTCCCTAGATCTGAAGTGGGTCTCTTGTAGACAGCATATATATATAT
>NW_006799479.1:57253-110302 GCF_000442215.2 Lipotes vexillifer
CAGTCTGTATGTGTCCCTAGGTCTGAAGTGGGTCTCTTGTAGAGAGCATATATATATATATATATATATATATATATATATATATATATGTATATGGTCTTGTCTTTGTATCCATTCAGCAAGACTGTGTCTTTTGGTTGGAGCATTTAATCCATTCACGTTTTAGATAATTATTGATATGTATGTTCCTATGATCATTTTCTTAATTATTTTGGGTTCATTTTTATAAGTCCTTTTCTTCTCTTGTGTTTCCCACTTCGAGAAGTTCCTTTAGCATTTGTTCTAGAGCTGGTTTGGTGGTGCTGAATTCTCTTAACTTTTGCTTGTCTGTAAAGCTTTTGATTTCTCCATCAAATCTGAATGAGATCCTTGCCCAGTAGAGTAATCTTGGTTGTAGGTTCTTCCCTTTCATCACTTTAAGTATATCATGCCACTCCCTTCTGGCTTGTAGAGTTTCTGCTGAGAAATCAGCTGTTAAACTTATGTGAGTTCCTTTGTATGTTATTTGTCATTTTTCCCTTGCTGCTTTCAATAATTCTTCTATGTCTTTAATTTTTACCAGTTTTATTACTATGTGTCTTGATGTGTTTCTCCTTGTGTTTATCCTATATGGGACTTGCTGCACTTCCTGGACTTGGGTGGCTATTTCCTTTCCCATGTTAGGGAAGTTTTTGACTATAATCTCTTCAAATATTTTCTCTAGTCCTTTCTTTCTCTCTTCTCCATCTGTGACGCCTATAATGTGAATGTTGTCGTGTTTAATGTTGTTCCAGGGGTCTCTTAGGCTGTCTTCATTCCTTTTCATTCCTTTTTCTTTATTCTTTTGCACAGCAGTGAATTCCACCATTCTGTCTTCCAGGTCACTTATCCGTTCTTCTGCCTCAGTTATTCTGCTATTGATTCCTTCTAGTGTATTTTTCATTTCAGTTATTGTATTGTTCATCTCTGTTTGTTTGTTCTTTAATTCTTCCAGGTCTTTGTTAAACATTTCTTGCATCTTCTCCTTCTTTGCCTCCATTCTTTTTCCGAGGTCCTGGATCATCTTCACTATCATTATTCTGAATTCTTTTTCTGGAAGGTTGCCTATCTCCACTTCATTTAGTTGTTTTTCTGGGGTTTTATCTTGTTCCTTCATCTGGTACATAGCCTCTGTCTTTTCATCTTGTCTATCTTTCTGTGAAAGTGTTTTTTGTTCCACAGGCTACAGGATTATAGTTCTTCTTGCTTCTGCTGTTTGCCCTCTGGTGAATGTGGCTATCTAAGAGGCTTGTGCACATTTCCTGATGGGAGGGACTGGTGGTGGGTAAAGCTGACTCTGCTCTGGTGGGCAGAGCTCAGTAAAACTTTAATCTGTTTGACTGCTCATGGGTGGGGCTGGGTTCCCTCCCTGTTGGTTGTTTTGCCAGAGGCAACCCAACACTGGAGCCTACCCAGACTCCTTGGTGGGGCTAATGGTGGACTCTGGGAGGGTTCACACCAAGGAGTACTTCCTGGAACTTCTGCTGACAGTGTCCTTGTCCTCACAGTGAGACACAGCCACCCCCCACCTCTGCAGGAGACCCTCCAACACTGGCAGGTAGGTCTAGTTCAGTCTCCCCTGGGGTCACTGCTCCTTCCCTGGGTCCCAATGCACACACTACTTTGTGTGTGTCCTCCAAGAGTGGGGTTTCTGTTTCCCCTAGTCCTGTCAAGGTCCTGCAATCAAATCCCACTAGGCTTCAAGGTCTGATTCTCTAGGAATTCCTCCTCCCATTGTTGGACCCCCAGGTTGGGGAGCCTGACGTGGGGCTCAGAACCTTCACTCCAGTGGGTGGACTTCTGTGGTATAAGTGTTCTCCAGTCTGTGAGTCACTCACCCAGCAGTTATGGGATTTGATTTTACTGTGATTGTGCCACTCCTACCGTCTCATTGTGGCTTCTCCTTTTTCTTTGGATGTGGGGTATCTTTTTTGGTGAGTTCCAGTGTCCTCCTGTCCATGATTGTCCAGCAGCTAGTTGTGATTCTGGTATTATCATAAGAGGGTGTGAGAGCACATTCTTCTACTCTGCCATCTTGGTTCCCAGACTGTTGTTCCTATTTTTGTCTTCTACTCTTCTGCTTTTTATGGTTTTAATTGAGCATTTCATGTGATTCCATTTTTCTTTTCTTTCTTAGCATTTCAGTCATACTTTTCTTTTACTTTTCTTTTAAATGGTTGTCCTATAGTTTACAACATACATTTTCAGCTAATTCAAGTCCATTTTCAAAGAACATCATATCACCTCACACATAGTATAAGTGCCTTATAATAACAAAATAATTCTAATTCCTTTTTCCCATCCATTGTATCATCACTGTCATTCACTTTGCTTATATATAAAGTGCACACACACATATACACATATATATGCATATATATATATATATATATAATGCATAAGCTTAAATAATTAAGTACATTGTTGCTATTATTTTGAGCAAACTGTTATCTGTTAGCTCACTTATGAATAAGAAAAATAAAAGTTTTTATTTTACTTTCAATTTTTCCTTCTTTGGTGCTCTTCCTTTTTTTATGTAGATCTGAGTTTCTGACCTGTGTTAATTACCTTTTCTCTGAAGAACTTCTTTTAACAGTTCTTGCAAGGTAGGTCTACTGGCAACAATTTCCCTCAATTTTTGTTTGTCTAAGAAAGTCTTTACTTCTCCTTTAATTGTTTTTTTTTTTTTTTTTGTTGGTACGCGGGCCTCTCACCGCCATGGCCTCTCCTGTTGGGGAGCACAGGCCCCGGATGCGCAGGCTCAACAGCCATGGCTCACGGGCCCAGCCGCTCCGTGGCATGTGGGATCCTCCCGGACCGGGGCACGAACCCGTGTCCCCTGCATAAGCAGGTGGACTCTCAACCACTGTGCCTCCAGGGAAGCCCTCCTTTACTTTTGAAGAATAATTTCACAGAGTACAGAATTTTAGTTTTTTGGGGTTTTTTTTCCCCTCTTAACACTTGAAATATTTCACTCTGCTCTCTTCTTTCTTATGTGGTTTCTTAGGAGAAGTCAGATGTAATTCTTGTTTTTGGTCCTCTGTAGGTAAGGTATTTTTTTCCCTCTGGATTCTTTCAGGATTTTTTACTTATGCTTGATTTTCTGTAATTTGAAAATGATATGCTTATATGGGTTTTTGTTCTGTTTTGTTTTGTTTTTGTATTTATCATACTTGATGTTCTCTGAGCTCCCTGGATCTGTGGTTTGTTGCCTGACATTAATCTGAGAAAATTCAGTTATTATTGTTTCAAATATTTCCTCTGTTCCTTTCTTTCTTTCTTCTCTTTCTGATATTCCCTTTATGCATATGTTACTCCTTTATAGTTGTCCCCACAGTCCTTGAATGCTCTGTTCTGTTTTGTTCAGTCTTTTTTCTCTTTGTTTTTCAGATTTCAAAGATTCTGTTGGTATATTTTCTAGTTCAAAATGGTTCCTTTCCCCCTTCCCCTGCTGGAAGCCTGAGGGGATGTTTCTCAGATATTTACTGTGGGAATCTGGTTAACCTCCTAGAGGTAAATCTTATAATACTATGGAGGCCCCTTTAAGTCCTCCCAGAATTTGTAACCCTCAGAGCTTTCCCCACTAAGTTTCCAGAAATTCACCAGTTATAACACTGTATCTCTGGTCAGTTTCTGCTCATGTAAGCCATGATTCCCTGTATTCACCTGTCTCTCCAATCTTGGGTGCAGTGGTTTGCACTGTGTCCTCCCCTTTCTTAAGATACAAGAATAGTTTTTGGTTTTTCATTTTGTTCAGCTTTTTACTCATTTGTAGGACTGACTAGAGACTTCCAAGTTCCTTATATGCAGAGCTGGAAACTGGGAGTCCTAGAATTTATTTTTTAGAGCCTGTGTTAGATTTGAGAAAAATTGTGCAGAAAGTATAGAGAGTCCCATATATTCACCTCTACCTCTCCCACCACCAGTTTGCTCTATTATTAACATCTTGCATTAGTGTGGTATGTTTGTTACAATTGATGAACCAATATTGACATGTTAATATTAACTAAGTCTATAGTTTACATTAGGGTCTATAGTTTTATATTGTACATACTGTGGTTTTGACAAATATATAATGTCAGTATCTGTTACAGCATAACACAGAGTAGTTTCATTGCCTTAAAAATGCCCTATGTTCCATTTATTCATCCCTTTTCCCCTTCCCTTGAACCCTTGGAAACTACTGATCTTTTTGCTCTCTCCATAATTTTGCTTTTTCCAGAATGTCTTATAGTCAAAATCATACCATATATAGTCTTTGCAGACTGGCTTTTTTCACTTAACAATATGTGTTTAAGTTTGCTCCATGTCTTTTCAAGTCTTGATAGCTCATCTCACTTAAGTGCTAAATAATATATAGCCATATTTATATAATGGCTGTTTTCCAGGAACAAATGGGGTTATTTGAGGTGTCATGTAGGGGAAAAAGTAAGACTTTGGAGACTTTAGTCATGGGTTTTAAAAGTAGCTTTGCCATGTTTTAACTGTGAGCTTGGACAGTTTACAAAGATCTCAGAGCTGCAGCTTGCCATCTTTCAAATTAAAATATTAATATCTACCTTGAAATTGTCATGATAATAAATAACATGTAAAGTCATAGCATAGCACTTGGTCATGCCAGCAGCAACAGACGCAGCAGCTGTGATCATCACTTATTTTATAAACAGATAGATTAGTACAATAATGAATAGCAATCAGATAAGGCTATACAGTCAAATGAAAAAATATATATATAATAAATGAAAAATAAAAGGCTTCAATCTAATACAAAATAATAGGCATATAAAATAAAGGGTGTGAGGTGGGAAAAGAGTTCCTATTTAATACATCTAATTGCATAGGAATTTCTGAAATGGAAAGCTTTTAAAGTTTCAATGTAGTTGTTTAGTTTCAGGAAAGAAAATTTATTGTATATGAATATTAGTCTATTCTGAAATATTTTAAAGTTACTTCATATTTACTAAGTATATGTATATAATGTGTCATCGTAAATACTCCAAAGAAATGCTATAGTTGAATCAAAGACTATAGATTAAAAGGAGAATCAAGAGTTGCAGATTCATAGACTGTCTATGTTTATGGTCAGCCACCTTTGTCACTCTTTATTCTTCAGCCTTTTATTAAGATTATAATAAATTATGAGCCTAAATTTTTTTGATATTTTAAAAACAGAAAAATTGAAGAAATAAAATTATTTTTAGCATTGTTATTGGTTATACACTGTATTTGAAGTACCTGAGACAGAACTTTGAATTCCAAGACCTCTCCTCAAGACCTGGAACCTATTTTGAAGTGGTGGGGAGTGGGTTATGAGTCAGTGATTTTTTACTTCTGCCAAGATGGTTTAAAATACTGAGTTCAAAGAGAAGGAGTTAATTTACTAAAGATAAGACCACAAGATAGAACCCATGATTATTTAAGACAGGGACTGACAAACTTTTTCTGCAAAGGGCCAAATAATAAATATTTTAGGCTTCGTGGGTCCTGTGGTCTCTGTTGCAGCTACTCAACTCTGATATTATAATGCTCAAGTAGCCACAGATAATATGTAAACAGATGGGTATGCTATATTTCAATAAAACTTTATTTATGAATATAATCAGATGGCTGGATTTGACCACAGTTTGCTGACTTCTGGGTTAGAAAATGAGAAAAATGTGGAATTAACCTGAAAACATTTTATTCAGATTACAAACTAAAATAAATAACCAAACTGTTTTTATCCAAATATTCCCACATTAGATAAAGAAAGTTACAGTTTCATAATACAATGTAGTGCAAATAATGAAAGATCACATGTGTGAGAAGAAATACAGTTTTTTAAAAGAAGTATTTATTGAGCATTTGGTAGAAAGAAGACACTGCTATATGTTAGGCAAAAGAAAAATGGTGGTTTTAGAATTGAAATTGGACATAATTTTTAATCTTAACTGTTAATTTATGTGTCATATGATCTTGGGAATGTTACTTAACTTTTTTTGAGCCTTAATTGCCCTATTTGTAAAATATGGATAAATCCTACATCATAAAATAGCTATATTCTTTAAGCAAAAGATCTTGTGTAAAGCACTTGATATAATTCTTGGAATGCGGTAGGTGCACTCAGGGAATTTACAGGTAATTCTTTACTTGTTGGGTAACTTAAACTTCAACACAGAAAGTTGAAAAAAGGTGATAATAGTACTTTATGTAAGATTGTGAAGATTAAATAGGAGTAACGAACGTATTATAAAAAACACTTAAACACTCAGCACAGTGCTTGGCACCTAGTAAATGTTCAATTGATATTAGCTGCTGCTGTTATTGTTGTTGTTATTATTATTAAACAGAGTAATTCACAAGTTATATACATTCATCCGTGAGTTTAAAATGTGCAGGAGACAATGTGACAAATAATATGACAAAGATACAGAAGTCACATCTGATTGGGGGAATCAGAAAAGGATTCATAGAGAAATGACATTTGAGCTGTCTAGGTAGAATGAATTGTATTTCAGTTAGAGTAGCTGAAAGGTGTTAAAGATAAAACAAAGGATAAGAGCAAAGAAAGGAAGCAGGGATTTGATAGTTATGTACAGTGAGTAGTAACTAATATGATACTGTTTATTGAATCTACTCATTTCTCATTCAGACCTCAAAGTAACCTGTGTGCTGGATATTATTATACATACTTTGTAGAAAAGCAATCTGGATTCAAAAGATTTGATAACTTTCCCAAGGTCATACAAGTAAAGTGCTCATCCTGGAATTGAACTCAGATCATTTTCCAAAGTGAGTGTTATTACCGTTCCATTATACAAACTCTCTGAAAGCAGGTGGAGCTTAATAGAAGCTTAATAACCACATGTAGGTCAGCTTTTACTCTTTGATGCAGTAAATAGTTTTATATCTCACATTTCATTCATTAACCAAAAATAATTATATATTTGAATTTAATTTACTTATTCATGCACAGAATATTTTTGAATTTCTACCACGTGCAATGACTATTCTAGGGGTTGGCATACATCAGTAAAGAAAACAGATAAATATTTTTGCCACACAGTTATGAGCTTTGGTTTGTTTGGTTTTTTACTCTTTAAAAAAATTATTTTTTTAAGATTGAGGTAAGAATGTATTATTAAAACACTGTTACTGTTTCTCTCAGAGAAAAGTACAAAGTCATTTGTTATCTAATTATCAATCTATTCTCCAAAATAAAGATATTAAAATACTGATGTCTCACAGTTATAAGAAAACAAGATGAGATCTCCATATGATTGGTATTAGCTGATATTTACTTTCAATTTTTTTTCTTTTTACACTAAAAATCACAGCTCTTGGGGCTTCCCTGGTGGCGCAGTGGTTTAGAGTCTGCCTGCTGATGCAGGGGACATGGGTTCTTGCCCCGGTCCGGAAGTATCCCACATGCCACGGAGCGGCTGGGCCCATGAGCCATGGCCGCTGAGCCTGCGCATCCGGAGCCTGTGCTCCACAACGGGAGAGGCCACAACAGTGAGAGGCCCGTGTGCCGCAAAAAAAAAAAAAAAAAAAAAAAATCACAGGTCTGTTTTAGTGAATGTGGTAACTACATTATATTTATTTTAATCAAAACTTAGAAAAATACATCTAAAAGAATAAAGCTTCATTGGTAGAAAGTTTTCTTGAAATATTCAAGGCCAAAAAGTAGCACATCCTCTCATAAGCAAACAGTAGGCAGAAAGCTAATGACCTTTTCTCAGTAACAGCAGTAAAAACACATAACCTGTTAATAAGACAGACATAGTCAAGATTTCAAAATTTGTTATTTCTGCATTTATATCTTCACAGGTTCAAAATGCTCTTTAAAATGTGAAACTCATGCTTACTAGTTTTAAGGCCTAGAGATAAAGATTCAGTTTCCATGGAACAGCTGGTTCTAATTAGAACCCAAAGTTCTAATTCCACTTGATCTGATTTCCCCATCTGTATGGCGTCATTACACCATAAATAGTGTGAGCTGTAACTTCCAGTTCAAACCAGAAAGGAACTGGCAATCAGGGCTCCTGTTCTGCAAGGGTCACTGGAAGTTCTGTTTAACATCACAGCATTCCCATATGGGCTGATTTAATTGTTTAGAACTTTTCCACCAATAAATGAATCAGGAAGAAATAAGGTATTTTTCTGCCATCCATCCATTCATTTATTTTTATTTGGAATATTTAAAAATCTGAAGTGTCAGATTTAAGAATAAAATATTCTCTATTACCACCAACCCCTCATTATATCTTTTCATGTGTACTCATTTTTGTTTCGTTTTGTTTACAAGAGTATAACACTCCTTTTCTCTTGCATAAATTGAGTATTTAATGGACTTATAGAATAAATAGATATTGGGAATATAAAAAAGATTGCCCTTTCCCAATCACATCATTTCAGAAATGTGGAGACTGAAGGTCAGGAAGTTTGTCTGACCTGTCTTCAGCCCACTCATAGGAGACATAAGAGAGAAGCCATAGACCTCTGAGTTCCCAACTAGTGTTCACCTCTGGGTTCAAACTGACTAGGCTTGGAAACCCTGCCAGAGAAAACATAGCATATCTGACTTCTCATTATTATGTAATACAGGTTCATCAAAGATTTTGAAAATCAGAGAATAAAGAGAAGAAGAATATTCATCCAAAAGCAATCACTGTTAAAATTTTAGATTTTATGTTTTCATACATTTTGTACATACAGTTTCGTGTCCTTCCCATTTTATCCTTTTCCTAATCTGTCTTTATGAACATGGTTTTTAATGGTGGAATGGTATCTTATATAAGTGTACCACAACTTAAAACAGTGTTTTATTGTTTGATAGGTTGTTTCTAATTTGCTTATTTAATAATACTATGATGTACACTGTTCTTTTGTACATTTTTGTTTATGTCTTTAAGATAAATTCTTTTAATTGGATTTCTTGGTTCATGAGATACTCATTTTAGCCTTCTGATATGTGTTGCCAAATATCCTTCTGAAAAGGCTTACAATTATACTCTCAGAATATGAAAATTTTGTTTTCCTACACATACAGCTAACATTGAATATTATCGTTTCCTAATAATTTCATGTTTGATAGGTAAAATGTAGCATCCAATTTTAATTTTCATTGATTAAAAGTAAAATTGAAGACTTTTCACATTCCTCTTGGACATTTCTACATATATCTAAATAACTAAATAGAAAGTGGTAAAATTAAGAAACTGTGGACAAGGAAAAAATCAATTTCAGCTGAGATGATCAGAAAACACATATAGTGTTTAGAAAAGACAAGTAAAAGTTTCTGCTCCCAGTCCTGTGAGTAATTGACAGGAAGAGTGGTAGTCAGGATACACTTAAAGGCTCATGGAAAAACAAACTAAAAGAAAGAGAAACAATCTAGCAATTTCTGTGATTGAATCATGGCTGTTCAGAGTTGGAAGGGACTTCTGGAGATGTTCTAGTTCAACTGTGCAGTTTCCACACGAGGGAACTGAGCAGTTAAGTGCTTTCCCTAGGGTGTCATCTTGTTTAAAGAGCCAGAAATAGAATTCAGGCCTCCTCATTCTCATCTGAATGCTTTCTGAGCAATTTTACAGGACTAAAACATCTTCAAGCAAAGAGAGTTGTAATGTTATGTTTGTCCCTTGAATGAGTTCTTTAACTTCTCTGAAACTCAGTTTCCTCATCTTTAAAATGAGAAGACAGGACCAAATGAACATGAACGCTCTTAGCTTTTGTCAAAATGATTGAACTTTACCTGCTTATATCTGACACTCAAGTTCTTTGTTTTCTGCGCCATGCTAATCTTAAAAAAAAAAAAAAAAAAGTGTTTCCCTGCATATACACTTTTAGATAGTTGAAATGCTTTCTTCTTCCCTGTGGTCAGGTAATCCAGAAACTGCTCTGGTTTTTTGTTTTAAATTGAATTTTCTGAACAAAATTGTTTCTTGGCCAAGATGACTTATGAGATATTTTAGCCCCAAAAGCATTATTTTAAGAAAGTTATAAACAACTGTGAATGGTTATAAAAGTTATAAACAACTGTGACTACATATTGTTCTGGCTCATGAAAAACTAGTAGGATATATTAAATATTATTTTTCATTATAATTGAAGGTGTCCTGCTTTGCTTTCCCCCATATATATTTTTACCTATTTTCCTTGTTTCTTATGCTTTTATGGATGGTATTTAAAGTAGCCATGACATAATTTGATTTTCATGGAAGTATATCAGTGACATGCTCAAGTGCATAGTGTGTTAATTGCAGACACTGTCAGAAGCTACCTGTTTGGCCTTTGTTGGTTGGAAGTGACAGCCATAGATCAGTGTACGGTGCTAACAAAGCTAAGATCATACATTCATTTCATATTCTTTGGTTCTCCTTCTCCCATAGCTGTTTGTAGTAACTTAGTTGTAAATGTGAATAAAGAAGAAGGTGTAGAGGATGTAGTATAAATCTATCACTACTGGAGGGAAAGTAACAAATGAACAAAAGCTCACACATGAATCACTGAATGGTCACTGGAGCTTGTTAGGAGGGAGGAGGAAGTAAAAAGAAACATGGCTTAAAGGTAGTTCATCTACTAGCACAGAACCAAAGTACTTATATGTCGTCTCAAATGTTTATTGTGAGCAAATGACTATCTCTTCACCAATAGTGATGTAGTTAAGAATATTGAGGAAATGTATGGCTCTCCTTCCATATCAGGGTTGAGGCCAATGGAAAATCTGTAGATGCAGTGAAATTTTTGCTGATCAAATTTCTGAAAGTTTCTTGTAAGGCTAGGTTAATGGATCCCTGGGATAAAAAGGAATGATAACTGCAGGCAAGCATTTAGAAACCCCACCAAATGAATCAGGGGACCCAGTTGGTTCCCAAAGACAGAAAATGGTGGGAAAAGAAACTTTCCTGTGACTTAGACTTGGGACTGGATATAGCATATGCAGAATGACTGAGCTTGAATCAAAAGAGTCCCGAACACATTTGGTACAATATAGAGAATTGTTGGTTTTGCTTCTACTGGAGAAAGAAGCTTATTCCTTTGGCATATCTTTTTAAATAATGTAATGTGACATAACTAGAGTCAACACATTCTAAACGTGAAGACTATTTTTCCTTAAAGTGAAATACTATATCCATAGCTTACAGTTTCTTAACATATTCACTCATGGTTTGTATCCATAATAATAATTAGTAGAAAGATTAATATATAGAGGGACAATATTTTAAGTTAGAAACATTAATTCAGTAGTATAGAAGTTGTTCTCTTTTGGTTTCATTCACACCCTTTCAATATTTCTGTTGGAAAGTCCCAGAAGATCCCTCTCAGAAATGCTGCAAGACACAGACTGGTTTTCTCTCTGAGACTTAGATGTTACCTCTGGTCAAAGAGAAACAGACTCAGTTCTGTCTTACTTTGAAATAATGTATGTATTTCTAAACATTCAGAGAGAAGCCATTTTTCAAATGCATAGTGCTCATTAACTATACTCTCATATACAAACAGATTGCTTTGCTCTCTGGTACACATTCTAACTTGGGAAAGCCAGGGTGAACACAGTGTTTTAGGTCTGACATAAGATTAATCTTCTCGTAATTGTCATGTTCTATAGTTCTCAGGTAAAAAAATCAGTCAATTTCTGGGTATTTCTGGCAGATTTTCCTAAGTAATGAGAGTTCAGGTGAGTTATATTAGAGTTAAATTCCTAGGATATGGCTCCTTTTCCAGAAGAAATATTATGCTAGTTCAAGGTGATCTACCAATTTGGATCCACTAAACCCTTAGGAGACCACAGAAAAGAAAATGAAATGCCACTTAAAAATTAGTTTATATCGTGTGTGTGTGTGTGTGTGTGTGTGTGTGTGTGTATACTCACATATACATATACAATACAATTGGTTTCATTCACACCCTTTCAATATTTCTGTTGGAAAGTCCCAGAAGATCCCTCTCAGAAATGCTGCAAGACACAGACTGGTTTTCTCTCTGAGACTTAGATGTTACCTCTGGTCAAAGAGAAACAGACTCAGTTCTGTCTTACTTTGAAATAATGTATGTATTTCTAAACATTCAGAGAGAAGCCATTTTTCAAATGCATAGTGCTCATTAACTATACTCTCATATACAAACAGATTGCTTTGCTCTCTGGTACACATTCTAACTTGGGAAAGCCAGGGTGAACACAGTGTTTTAGGTCTGACATAAGATTAATCTTCTCGTAATTGTCATGTTCTATAGTTCTCAGGTAAAAAAATCAGTCAATTTCTGGGTATTTCTGGCAGATTTTCCTAAGTAATGAGAGTTCAGGTGAGTTATATTAGAGTTAAATTCCTAGGATATGGCTCCTTTTCCAGAAGAAATATTATGCTAGTTCAAGGTGATCTACCAATTTGGATCCACTAAACCCTTAGGAGACCACAGAAAAGAAAATGAAATGCCACTTAAAAATTAGTTTATATCGTGTGTGTGTGTGTGTGTGTGTGTGTGTGTGTGTATACACACATATACATATACATATGTATACTTTTGAACACTATATATATAGTATTCAAAGACCAAGATACTATATTCGTAAATTTTGCATTTTGAGGCAAAGTGCCAATACTATTTACACTTCTCTAAGGTAAGGGGAGCAGTAATAGAGGAATAGGACAACCCTCTGAGAAGCAATTTTTTTCCAAAGAATGTTATAATCCAAAAACACCTGCCAAGACTGCATGACTTATGCAGGGCAAAGCAGCCAGCCAATCATTAAATATGGAACTTCCCAATCATTACTCAACTTCTCACCAGCCCAAGGTGTGTCTGCTGATTAACCCTGACTGAAATTTAATACCCATTTTTCCTGTTCTATCTAATCTGACAAAGAACTACAGACAATGTGGAGATGAATGTTAGCCTCTTACTTCCGGTCTATTCTTCAAACATCCAGACACTTCAGGCTTAGTCATTTCCTCTAAAAGAAATTAAATCTTAACACGGGCTTCAAAAATGATTGTACTAAATATTTAAAAAGCGTAAAATGTCCTAAGGTAAAGATTTATTTCACTCATTTGTCACTTAACTATAAAAATAATTATTAAGGAACTACCATTATTTGCTGCTCTGGAAATGAGAAAAAATACCTACTTCAGGAATATGTTATATTCCTAAAACTAAGTTATATCAATAAAACTCAGTATGTGATAAGTAACACTATTATTAAGTGCTTATATTATTTTTCTGCATTCAAGGATTAAAGTTTTTGAGGAAATACCACTGTCTTGGATATTTAGTATATTGAGCTGTTATGCTCAAAATATACAACAGAGTTTGATTTACCTAATGTTCAACAAATGTGTATTCCATGCGTACTGTGTGCAAAGCACTCTAAAATTGCTTGCATTTTTCAAAAGTCAGAAAATGTGTGGTTTCTCTAAAAATAACCCAAACTGGAACATAATCTAAGATTTCTGCTAGAATTGAAAAAAGCAAAGCTGAGAGGGCATGATGCAAACCTGACTTACTACACGGGTTGGTTGGAACCCTAATTTGGGTTCGAGTGGTGGGGTGCATAAGAAAATGTCTTAATATAACTTGTCAAGGTAGCAAAATTGCATGATACAGAGTTGTACAAATGTATAAATGGTATGAGAGCAGCTGGTAGGAAAAGCCAGTAAGAAAATGACTAAAGAAGGAAGTTGCATACAGGGGAAAAATTAGTTCTTTCTAGCAGACTGCAGAATCGTTCTTTTACAATATCTGAACAGACACCAGAATGGGAAAGTTGTCAGAATAAGCTCCTGGAATAAGATCACTCAGCACTGGAAATAACACAAGAGGACGTTGAAGCTACTTTTAATGTTAATAATAAGGATGTTACATTTGACACATGTTCTACCAAGCTTGATGATTAGCACTTTGATACCTCTTGCATGTAATCCTCACCACAATAGACAGTATTTCCATTTAAAAGATGTAGAAATTGAGGCATATATTTCAAGTACCTTTCTCAAGAACTCACACCTATTATATTCATTCAACAACTATTTATTGAGTACTTATTACATGTCAGACACTGTCTTAGAGTCTTGGGATACAAGAATAGATAAAATAGAACCTGGCTTCATGAAACTTCCACTTTAGCAAAAGACAGACAACAGCAATTGACATTAAAAACAGAACAACAAAAGTAAATTATATATTAGAAAATAATAGCACTATGGAAAATAATTTTAAAGTGGAAAAGGTAAAGAGATATTGGAGGTTGGGAATTATGTTTTTGATGGAGCTTTCCACGTTAGGTCTCCTTGAGAAGGTGATATTTGAGCAGGGACTTGAAGGAAGTGGGCCAGGTGGCTATGGAGAGAAGAGCATTCCAGCCCCAGGGAAAATCTAGAGGCCTGGAGGTGAGGCCACTGCAGCTGGAGAGGAATGAAATCAGTCAAAGAATAGAAGATGCAGTCGGAGTCACAAGGGTGAATGTATGTGATGGTGAGGGCCATTGTAGTGGTTTTGGCTTTTGCTCCCAGTGGTAAAATGGAGCTCCCTCAGGCTGCTAGGATCTCTGCCATTATCAGCCTAAATCGGGCAATAGAAGAATGCTTCATTATTTTGTGTTCGCTTCCCTGAGGTAGATGAATAGCTTTTCCACAGGAAACGTACCATATTTTCTGTAAGTAATAAAAACTGCCATCAATTGTTTATTGTTCATTTAAATTTGATTCAGTTTTTGCAAAGTCCGTGAAGAAAGCTAATTAATGATTTCTATTGACTGTTTATGATTCCAAATCATATCAAATACCAGTCCTGAAGGCATTCTATTTACCACTAAATGAGTCTGGATTGGATTTAGGAAAATTACAATATTTCTGAGCCAGAATTTGAAGAAGCTTGGAGTTTACACATTGTAGCAACCACCCACATGCATGTACATTTGTGCTTGGATCATGATTGGAATAGTGACAGTCTCAGAATAACAGTATTCTCTCTTCTCTTTTTGAAACGCTGATTTTCTTCTCTACCTCTCCTCCTTCCTAAGAGCAGGGTCTTAAGAACTTAGAGACAACATAAGAGGATGAGGTATTTTTTCAGGAAGATTTAGCCCCGTACAATTGAAAAATCAATGAAATATGTATCCGGCATAAACTTTGCTGCTTGTCGTTGCAATAAAGTCCCAAATTTAACCACCAGTTTTCCAATGGTCCATTTTTTTTCTGGCCTAAGATGCTCCTCCAATCACTATAACACCAACACCACCACCCTCACTCAGAAGACATGTTACCTGAAACATAAGCTCTCTTCTGCCCCCAAAGTTTCATTAATGTAGTTTAGTGATTGTATTCTATAGACTTGTTGAAAATTCTAACATAGAGAAAAATAGGGAAACTTCAGTTCAGGTTGGGGGAAGGCAAGGGCAAATATTTGGAAGTATTTGTGGTTTCATATCACCTTATCTTACACTAAAGAAGAGGCCCCGTTCTTTATTAGGCTGACCTGGTTGCCCAAATCAGAATAGCAACTATTTCCATTTGAAGGGATTTGCAATACCAAGTTCATAGTTTTACTCCTTTATCTGGTCTCCTTTACTTTCCCTCTTTATTTTTAACTTTCCTTATTCACTTCTGAATATATTTAGCCCTGCCTTAAAATCCCAGTGATACTCACAAGCCCAATCCTAGATAAAACAGTCACTATCTATCTGCCTAAGACTCTTGCTGCCACAGGCTCTCGGGAAAAGAAATATCAAGAGATGAGGGAGAAACAGTCATCTTTTATAGAACAGATATTTATAAATTGCCTACTTTAGGCTATAGTAAACATTTATAGATTTCCTACCACATACTAAATACTGAAGCAAGAACAGTGTACTTTATTAGCTCTAATGAATCTGGGGAATGAACAAATTAAACAAAACAAAACAAAAAAAACCTGATTCCCTAATTGATTTCTGACTCATTACCATTTAAAAAGTATTTTATTTATACACAGATGATCTCTTTTGTTCTTATTTTGTCTTTCTCTCTCTGTTTTTTCTCCCACTTTCTCTTTCTCCCTCTCTTCCTTCTCTTTCTCACATTCACCAAATTACACCTCACTATACTTTTTTTAACACAAACAGTTTTATAATTTATCTTTATTCCACAATTTAAACATTTCACCACTGGTTCAAGCACTTGTTTTTCAGCCATGTTTGCACTCATTATTAGCAACACCTGCACCAAGAGTAGTTGGCTTTGCCAGTAGTGAGAGGCACAGCCCTGCCAA
This sequence comes from Lipotes vexillifer, assembly GCF_000442215.2. Classification (NCBI taxonomy): domain Eukaryota; kingdom Metazoa; phylum Chordata; class Mammalia; order Artiodactyla; family Lipotidae; genus Lipotes; species Lipotes vexillifer. The sequence goes on from NW_006799479.1 coordinate 73,499, forward strand.
CCTACCCCAATCTATGTCTGAGTGCAGCTACTCTGCCTCCCTGACCTGCAGGCATGTTGGTTATCCGGATCCTGTCTCTCATTTGTAGAGAGGCCAGAAACTGCCAAATTATGTGAGGAAGACAAATGGGAGCTTGGACAAAGCTCTAAGGTAAATGCATTAACTCACCATACTTCCTAAGGCCCCAAGCATATGGATCATTCTCAGGAAGACCTTGGGGAACGTAAATTAGTGAACCTTGCAGAAAAGTCCAAATGAGTGAATCTGGTGCTTCCTGTTGCAGGAAGATGTCATTCTTGTCACTTTTCAGGTAACCCCAGAATATCTGAACTATTCTTATCTCCACATCTCTGCTCATGCAGAGGCTCCGCGCTGCTGAAACAGAAACTTCTCAGCATTGAAGTACATTGTCAAGTCTGTGCTATAGGTAGCATACACCACACTTGCCTGCATTATACATGACTGGTTCTGCTTACGGAAGTCATCCTCACTCTGCTCATGGTTCTTCTACCCCAGGTTCAAACCTGAGAAGGGACCTCCCCCAACCCCAACATTCGTTCTATGACAGTCATGAGACTTAAGAAGTGGAATGAGTGTATGTCTCCCAAAGGTTCTGTTTTCACATTGGCCTCATTTGGTTGCAAATAAAATTTCTATGACAGGAAGACTAATTTAAACAATGCACTGGAAACCTTCTGCTGGGTCACCTGTCATGCTTTCACATGCACTTGTGTTGGTGTGTGCTTTTCTGTAAGCAAAATGTTTTTATACACTAATAGACGTGCTTTATAAGAAATTCATTACTTTTTAATGTAGTTCATAGAGCTGTAGCTTCTCAACCTTTCATGGGTATTCAGCAACTGTCTCATTTTTCATGAGATACATATGTATATCAGCTATAACACACTGTCAGTGAACAGTGGTTTTCAATCAAACAGGCTGTCAGTAAAGCTGATTCACTAACAAGAAAGCTGTCAAGCTGTGACAGCTGCTGTCTTTGCTACCCAAACAATCTGTTCTGTGCTAATGGTGACTTGTGCACTCCCATTTATTATACAGTCGTAATGAGCGGTGTCCTCAGAAACACAATCTGAGTTAGTGGATTTACATACTTTGTTGTATGGGTTCTGCAAAATCAACACCAGCAGAATTAGCAGCTGGTTTTCTACAAAGATTTTGGAGGAGTTTCTTTGTTTCAGAAGTTTTGATTAATCGTCCAGCGGTGAGGAGTCGCCCACCATCCATCCCATAAGTATCCATTCAGTTTTTAACTATGTGTCCAGCACTCTTAAGTATTGGGAATATGAAAAGAAATAAGAATAGTGTCTGTTTTCACCCATTTGTTCCAATCTATTAATAAAGCAGATATCTGGTCACTCCAAGCTAGAGTGTCTAGACATTGTGCTGTAGTCAGAAACTCTCTCAATTTTTCGTAAATAATAAATGACTTCTTAATTTTCCAATCTGAGGTTGAATATTTCAGCTCTTACGTAGTCAGTTCTTAAAATAATTTCCTTTAGTCGATACTGAATTCTTAATCAAGTTTATTTTTCAAGTGACTGTCTCCTTGGGAGAAATTTAGATTGGTGGAAATATTCAATTCCAAAGCCTGAAAATTTAGTAACTACTTATCATGCTCCATCACTTTTGTTAAGAAAAGAACTTCCTGCCAATAACAGGAGCCAGGGTACTCCATTTCTGTTGTTTCCCTGGCTCGAATCACTAGAGGAGACTGGGGAAGGGTGGAAAGGGGAGTAATTCACTTTGACAATCTAGAGACATCTTCTCTACTGCAATGTGTCTTTTGAAACCAAGAGCATTATTTCAGTTTCAAGGGAGCTCCATGTTCCAGGAAGCTTAGTCGCTACAGAGCCAAATTTTGCATACCACACAACTCTCTCTGTAGCCATGGTTTTCACTCTTATTGTGACAGCAGTGTGGCCACAAGTCAGCCAAGAGAGATTCTCACACTGAACTGCATCTAACACATGATCTGTTCCTGCACTGGAAACTTTTGACTGAACAGAATTTCATTCCTGTTACAATCATTACTTTCTCTTGGGGAATAATATTAGAGACCACAGAGTAGGCCCATAATTGTGGTAACTGAAAGTATGACTTGTGAGGGAAGGTAATATATAAGTCTGGAATTGACTATTCCAGAAAAGAAGCAGATCAGTTCTGCCTTGATCCCTGGATGTTTGTTTGCAAAAAGAGTAGTGAATTTAGGACTGAGATGAGGAAATGTGTATTAAGATGAGTGACCTGTTTTTTCTCCCTGGAAATTCCTGATTGGTTTTGTATTCTTCCATCCCATTCCTCCACTGGTCTATTAATACATCATGAAGACACTGTAGATGAAAGGTATATCTGCATCCATGCTGCCTCTGGTACTCAAGTGTTAATGATGCATACTTGTTGGGCCCACACAACATTACTTGGCAGGTCACAAATGCCTGCAGCAAATGAGTAATGGTTGGTGACTCTGATTTCTCCCTTCACCAGCAGTGCAGTGTTTGCTCTGAGAAAAGCTTTTAATACAGTAATGTACAAGGACTATGTCCCACCATCCAACTTCCTACATACACACACACACACACACACACACACACACACACACACACAACACACACACACACACACACACATTCTTCTACCACACTGCCAGACCATCGTACACACTAACCCACATACCACCAGAAACATAGAAACTGAGCAAATATTGACAAAATGTCTTCATCAAGAGCAACAACAAAAGAAATAGCATGAACCTTTGCTATGAAAGGAGCTTTGTTGAGCCAGTTCTTTGTAGCTGCACCTTGAAGAATTATGAAAATGCTCAGTAATTGCAACTTTATTTTGCTGATGAAAATCATAAAGCATAAACTCACCTAGTTGACAAAGCCTGTGATTGGGCATAGGGAATGTGCTTTGTACCCTCTTTTCCCCTGCACATATATTCATCGTCAAATACACAAAGCATTCCCTGCAAAGATAGTCTGTTTGTCCGTTTACTCCCATAGTAGTCTGAGCACTGGCACATGTGGCAGAGAAAATGAATGTGCATTTTCTTTGACACAGTGGTGCCTGCCCACAAGAGGCTTCAGCACTTGTGTGAGGGTATGAATTTGGGGTATAGGTTGGTTCTCACTCATTGTGTCTTTATTTCATTCCTTCCCTTTGTACCAGGTGAAATGAATATGAGTATAGCTGTTAAAAGCTAAGTCAATTTTCCCTCAGTATTTAGACACTTTGGTATCATTCAGTGAAAAATTCTGAATGTGGGGAACAAAGGGATTCTTAAAGGATCCAGAAAATATTAATGGCTAGTATTACGTCCACATGTGAAACATGGGAAATGCCACAGTATACTAATAATGGCTCTCTCTGAGAATATGAAGGGTTATTAAACACAAAGGTTTACAATCCATAAGACAATAGTGCTTAAGTGTTTGATCCCAGATACATTATATATTCTTTGCCTCAGTTGTGAAATGTAAATCATAACAATACTTACAGAATCTTTGTGAAAGTTAAATAAGTTGGCACATGAAAAGTGCTTAGAATAGTTCCTGGCATAGAATAAATGCTCAGTCCATGATAGCTTTTGTCACGTACCTTGTCTTCATTGGGATGGGATATAATTGGCCAAATTTTAATTTTCTGTACTTATATGTACTGGGTTCTCTGGTTAATTTTGAGGATATAAAGAATGACTGTGTTCTTATCACTGTGTAGCTCATGTCCTACTTGGAGAAGCAAGCATCTAAAGAAAATTCTTGTTTTTGAGTTCCTCTTTTGAACCAGACACTTGCTAAATGCTTTATCTTCATGATCCGATTTTTACAACATTCTACAAGGAGGGTGTCATTCCCATTTGACTAATGAGTAAACAGTATTATGGAAGTTAGAGAACATGCTGAAAGACTCATACAGAATTTAAATCCATTTCAGAGCTGTACTGTGCTGCCATGCTAACAGGTCCCAAGTGATCCATTAGAGGAGAACACACTGGAGGGAGGGAGGATGTCTTTCTGGAAAGATTTAGTTGGGCTTCAAAGAAGAGGTGGTACGTTAATTGAGAATGAAGAGAATATTCTCTCGTGATGAAATTATTTGAACAGAACAAACTGCTTGTGGAATAATCTATGTTTATCTCTATAATGAGAATTTCTAAGTGAGACAGATCCAGACTTGAATCTAATTTGTCAGCTAAGTGAACTTGGGAAGGTAACTTCCTCTCTAACTTCAGCCTTTTCATCTTTAAGATAAAAATAAAATAGCAACAGACACATGTGGTTCTTAAATAAAAGAGTGCCTTTAAGGAATTTTGCTGTTTCTGACATATAGTACACACTTAGTTTACATTAATTATCATGATTACTATTTGGCGAGGGACGCTGTGAATGAAGAGAGATTGGGTTTATGATGCCTTGAGACAGTAACATGGGTTAAGTGACCACTGTAAATCTCTACCAACCCTATTACGCAGATGATTTTCTTTTTCTTCCTCTTTCCCATCATCTTTTTCACCTTCTTCCCTTTCTTCTCCTTTTATTCTCCTAGTCCTTCTAGAGAAAGATATACTTAGTAAATTTTGATTAACTATAGTAATAGCAGTGGGACTGCTTTCCTATTCTACCTTCACTGTGATTATAATTACATAGCATCTAAAAAGTTTTATATAGATTTTTATATAATTTCTATAAGCAGTGAACATTTAGACTTCTACTGTCACTACCTTGCTATCTATAGAAATCGGATTTCTTAATACCAAGTTATATACCTAAAGATAATAATCACTGTAAAGCCCCTCTCAGTTAAACTAAGCACTCCTTTAATTTTATATTAGGGTATTTTACTTTTGAGTGATCATATATAATTGAGTACATAATCAAACAATAATGTGGGGAATCTGTAAATCTTTGAAATGAGAGGAATTTATTTTATTCATCTGTAAATGCCCTGAAGTTCTAGGACATATGTTACTTAATGAATATTTGTTTCTAAAAAAACTCAGAGCTTGACAATATATAATAACACCCTGGCATATTTGGTTTGTTTAGACATATGCATATGAAGGGAGGCTTATCAAAGCCGTTCACATCAACAGGACGGGTAGAGAATCATACGCTATATTACTAGAACCTCATGACTGTGGGAAACATTGTTAAACCTGATTTTTTCATCTCTGATTGAAAAGGGAGACATAGAACAAATCTGTTGGTACTCTTCACACTACACATTTTATACATTTTTCCTTATTCGCTCTACTCCTATTTCCCACATAAGTACTTGTAAGGATCTGCATTTACTCCAGTCCTTTCCCTGACTTCAAAGAACTGGGCTACTCTTATAGAAATAGGACCTTGGGCTGATGGGGGAAGATTTCTCTAAAGAGCTCCAAGCACATTTATAAATATCATCTGCTTTTGCTAAATGGAACACACATATTTTATGGTTGTTACTAAAGTCTCCACTGGACAACATTCAGTTATATAAAGCGTTTCACAATTTTTTTTAAATGCCAAACAATATAGTAGTCAAATCAAAATAGTAACCCACTCTATAAAATTAAATACAAATATACCATGTATATCTGGAAAATATTGTTTGAAAATGTCTCTTAGAAAGCATTAGAATCTGATAGAATCTTATGAAATCTTCTCTCATTATGAAGAAGCTTGCCTTTCGATGGTAATGATTCAGTGCTAATTCTTCTCAGTCTACCATTCCATGATATATATCTTGCCCTGATAGTAATTCTAATCCTTCACAGTTTGTTTTACTCATCACATGGATGTCTATTTACCTTTGCCTTTCAAAAAATATTTCTACGATTTTGATAAAAAAAAAAAGCCTAAAAGACATAAAAATGAAATGATTTAATGAAGACTAGGAAGGTATGAAATATATGTAGAAAATTTTCAGATGATTAATTTCCCTGAAACCAATTAGAAATAAAAATTATTTTTTTCATGTCTCTTGAAATTTTTATTCCTTCTATTATTTACTTTATCTTTTGACAAGGCCAACACTATTCTTTCTCAGAACTTACTGTAATATATTTTTAAACAAAATATTTAGTTATTTCTAGGTCTCCCCTCACACTACCACTCTAAGGATTTCTATTCAGAAAATATTTAAAGGGTATGCAAAACTTATCTATATTTGTGTAATATGGATTATTGCATGTACCTGAGAAATGTTAAGAGCACTTCTGAGATACCAGTTACTTCTATCTTTGTATTAGTTTGTCTTTGAGTGTTTGCTTGCTTTTTTTTTTTTTTTTTTTTTTTAAGATTCTCTGTTTTTTTACAATGTTATTTTTTCCAGGGCAAGAACTTAATATATTTATTGGTAATCAAGATACCATATGAGTAGCATGACTTAGACAATGTGAAGGATTCTTACAGTGCATAGTAACAAAATAGGAGACATCAGATTTTAAAATCTCTCTCTCAGTCCTGCAGTCTCATGCCTACTTATGACATCAATTAATACCTTTGCACAGGTGACTCATTCATAACGTGGGCCAGCTTCTCCTCTGGACTCGAGGCATTTCTACCCATCTCTTCATTTGATATTGACTCTTGGATGTCTTAAGAGTATCTCAAACTCAGTATATTCCCAGATTGAATTTAGGATTCGCGGGCACCTTCTATCATCAACTACTTAACATTATTTTCCACTGTCATGATCATCCATCCAGTTGTGCTAGCCAAAAATCGGGAGTAATTTTTAACATTCCCATCATCCTCTCTCCTCATATCCAATCTATAACCAGTCCTATCCATTTTGCCTCTTACATAATTCTCCCAAATCCTTCCTTATCTTCTGTCTTTACCACTGTAACTCAACTTCTGTACCTCAACCTTAATTGCTACAATGTGTTCCTGACTCCTCTCTCATCCCCTCTGTCTCTCCTCCAGTATTAGGTTCACCCTGCAGCCAGTGATAGCTTGTTTTATTCTCGTTTTGTTTTTTTGTTTTTTTGATGGGGAATGGGGTTGCTTGTTTTGTTTTGAGCTAGTAAATAACTAGCATATGTCCCTTTCCTGATAACCCTGATTGAAACTGAGTATTCCTTTTTCCTATATATCACTATCTTCAGGTTTTTAATATGCTATGTTCTCCTTCATATCTATCTGGACTGGCTTCTAAGATTTCAACTGTTTGCTGATACCTTCTCCCTTTTCTACCATTTAATTAATCTGGATTCCTTTTTTTGGTTTTGAATTATCCATTGCTCCTCAATTACGACTGAAACAAATGTTTTGTATCTTTCCATTTCTTCCTTAACTTTCTGAACAAACCTGATTACTTATTTCTGCCCAGGCGGTTTAAAAACTACCTCCTTTATTGCTCGAATCTGCAGCAATAGTATTGAATTGTTTCTCCACCTCCAAACAAGAAGATGGAATATTCTCCTTATAATAAAGGTCCTTAATCCTTTTTACTTATTAATAAAATCTAAGGCTCTTCTGTGAGTAAAGCTACAATTTGTATCTCAGCAATTAAAAGCTGTTTCCTGAGTCTGTGTCATTAATAAGTCCAGACTCAACTTGGCCTCACAGTAGTGGGAAATGACTCTTCAGAGCTGTGGACAAGCCTCATGTTTCCAAGGTCAGTCCCTTCAGAATCTTCTCTTTGAGTCCTGATACAAATTCAAATCATAAAAGAGAAACCAAACTGCAGCTGAACTAGCAGTTTCTACCTATTTGGAAACTCAGGATCATTGCTATTAAAAGGTTCTGGGGGGGCTTCCCTGGTGGCGCAGTGGTTGAGAGTCCGCCTGCCAATGCAGGGGACACGGGTTCGTGCTCCGGTCCGGGAAGATCCCACATGCCGCAGATCGGCTGGGCCCGTGAGCCATGGCCGCTGAGCCTGCGCGTCCGGAGCCTGTGCTCTGCAACGGGAGAGGCCACAACAGTGAGAGGCCCGCGTACCGCAAAAAAAACAGGTTCTGGGCTTTCATCCTGCAGACCTGGCTAAAAAACGCAATAGAAATGTGGAAGATTCCCACCGCAACTACATTACCAGGCTACATGTGCCGGGAGAGTTCCAAGTTAAGCTTCAGCAGCCTACACATTAAAGCCAGCTTGGCTGGTGCCTGTCAAGGCCTTCTCATGCTGGTTGTCTTTGCCATAGTTGGCCTGGCTTATTGGTCTAGTGTTTTGCTAGGGCCACCCACTGGGCCCACCTGTTCTTTGCTTAAGGTCAGATGTGGCCTTCCTGCTTGCTTCAGGCCACTCCAGTTAAAAATGGCTCTGTTTCTATATAGTTTTTCTGCTCACCTATATAAAAGTCATTCTCCCAGGACAAAGATCCAGGACAAAGACCCACAAGCTAGTGTGAAAATCCCATATAGCTCACACCTAAGACTTAAAGCTGCATTCTGGTCAGAGCAGTTCAAAGAAAGCCACAGGACTAGTAAGATTGGGCATGTTGGATCAAATGCATGGATGACAAAGAAATGGGTAAACAAACAAAAGATACTTTAATTTACTGTTGTATTGCTGTGCATAGATTACCACAAACAATATACAATTTGGCACAATGGTAATTTAAAAGTAAATTTTTAGAATTTAATCTTGTTAGAAATACTTTAAAAGACTTATGTAGTTATGATACATAATATAGCATTATTAGATAATAGCATTACTACTGATAGTGACACTATAAAAATAATATGCTGTATTACTATACAACTATATGTATTTTCTATACATAATTGTATAATTTGCACATAGTAATATAATAATTATATATAATGGCTTTACTATTAAAGTTATGATACTGATATAGAAATTCAACAATATCATTTAATAGCATACATAAATATGTATCATAAAGTCTATAGATGATGGTTTTCATAAGAGTAATGCAAAAGTTGAGCTAGGAATTCAAGTACATGGTAAACAATGGAATGGTATATGAGATTTTATATCTATATCCTAAGTGGTCAAGTAATGGCAAGTTAGTGGTTTTTAATAAAACATTTATGCAAATATATACATATATTTATGTACCTATAACCTACAAATGAATATGTAATACATATATGCATATGTAATTAGATGTGTACATATACACATACGACATTCATCAATGGATAGATCATACTGGAGGATTTGAGGAAGATGAATGTTAGCTGCCTACATTGCTCTGAAAAATAATCACTTTGAATCATGGTGGCAATAGTGTTTGTGTGAAAGCACCTCACATTTTCAAGTGTTCATTATATGCCAGGCCTTCCTTATACTCGTTCTTTTTTTTTTTTACATCTTTATTGGAGTATAATTGCGTTACAGTGTTGTGTTAGTTTCCACTGTGCAACAAAGTGAATCAGCTATATGTATACATATAACCCCATATCCCCTCCTTCTTGAGCCTCCCTCCAACCCTCCCTATCCCACCCCTCTAGGTTGTCACAAAGCACCGAGCTGATCTCCCTGTGCTGTGTAGCAGCTTCCCACTACCTATTTTACATTTGATAGTGTATATATGTCAATGCTACTCTCTCACTTTGTCCCAGCCTCCCCTTCCCTCTGTGTCCTCAAATCCATTCTCTACGTCTGCATCTCTATTCCTGCCCTGCCACTAGATTCATCAGTACCATTTTTCTAGATTCCATATATATGTGTGAGCATATGGTATTTGTTTTTCTCTTTCTGACTTACTTCACTCTGTATGATAGACTCTAGGTCCATCCACCTCACTACAAATAACTCAATTTCATTCCTTTTTATGGCTGAATAATATGCCATTGTACATATGTGCCATATCTTCTTTATCCATTCATCTGTCGATGGACATTTAGGTTGCTTCCATGTCCTGGCTATTGTAAATAATGCTGCAATAAACATTGTGGTACATGACTCTTTTTAAATTATGGTTTTCTCAGGGTATATGCCCAGTAGTAGGATTGCTGGATCATATGGTAGTTCTATTTTTAGATTTTTAAGGAACCTCCATACTGTTCTCCATAGTGGCTGTATCAATTTACATTACCACCAACAGTGCAAGAGTGTTCCCTTTTCTCCATACCCTCTCAGCATTTATTGTTTGTAGATTTTTTGATGATGGCCATTCTGACTGGTGTAAGGTGATACCTAATGGTGGTTTTGATTTGCATTTCTCTAATGATTACTGATGCTGAGCATCTTTTCATGTGTTTGTTGGCTATATTGTGAAAATGACCACACTACCCAAAGCAATCTACAGATTCAATGCAATCCCTATCAAATTACCAATGGCATTCTTCACAGAATTAGAACAAAAAATTTTACAATTTGTATAGAAACACAAAAGACCCTGAATAGGCAAAGCAATCTTGAGAAATATAAAAGGAGCTGGAGGAATCAGGCTCCCTGACTTCAGACTGTACTACAAAGCTACAGTCATCAAGACAGTATGGCACTAGCACAAAAACAGAAATATAGATCAATAGTACAGGATAGAAAGCCCAGAGATAAACCCACGCACATATGGTCACCTAATTTATGACAAAGAAGTCAAGAGCCTACAATGGAGAAAAGAGAGCCTTTTCAATAAGTGGTGCTCGTAAAACTGGACAGGTACATGTAAAAGAATGAAATTAGAACACTTCCTAACACCATACACAAAAATAAGCTCAAAATGGATTAAAGACCTAAGTGTAAAGCCAGGCACTATAAAACTTAGAGGAAAACATAGGCAGAACACTCTATGACATGAATCACAGCAAGATCCTTTTTGACCCACCTCCCAGAATAATGGAAATAAAAATAAACAAATGGGACCTAATGAAACTTAAAAGCTTTTGCACAGCAAGGAAACCATAAACAAGACGAAAAGACAACCCTCAGAATGGGAGAAAACATTTGCAAATGAAGCAGCTGACAAAGAATTAATCTCCAAAATATACAAGCAGCTCATGCAGCTCAATATCAAAGAAACAAATAACCCAATCCAAAAATGGGCTGAAGACCTAAATAGACATTTCTCCAAAGAAGACATACTCATTTGTTATATACAACATCTCATTGAATTGCCACAAAAAAGACTTGTTGAGGTAGATTGTATCATCCCTGTATTACATAGGCAGGAATTAAAATTTTAAATGTTACCATATTTGCCTACCATCCCATAACTAGTAACTATATATAAGCTAAGATCCGAATTGAATCCTTAATGCTATACTACATAGATGTTTATATTTGGGAAATTCTCAGATTAAAAACCTCCTTGCTAAATCTTATGTAATCTTTGTCTTTTATACCCTCCTTTTTTTCACTGAAGATAAATATTACCTGGGTCAGAAATAACCCTATCTGGAGTGAAAAAATATAGACCTCATCTGACAAAGTTATTGTCTAATTCACATTCAGGTTCTGGTTACTCTTTTTCCTTCATAAATTAATGTGAATTTTACAAGAAAAAAATTTTATCATTCTAATTATCAATTATTTGTCAAAAACTTAACATTTAAGACTTGTGGAAATGCACCGTGCCAAATGGGAAGAGAAATTCTTGTTGATAGAAGCCAAATTCTTAATGTTAATAAGATATGAGAATTTTTTAAAAACGCATACCTTTGTGTTTAGGATATAAATTAGCTGATATCTTGGAAAACCATTTAGCTTTACCTACCCTAGCAGAAAACTTCTAATCATCTGACATTGGGCTCCCTGTTGAAATGTGTTAACAAGTTTACAGTCTTTTAAATAATTAAGAAAAGTAATAACACTTTAATATTTTGAAATGAGTTTGTCTAGTAATTAAATAAGCTAAGGAAACTAAAAATAAAATTTGATGAAAATTGGCAAAAAGCAAAAAAGTTGACACTGGTTTTGACATTTACAATTAATTCCACACAAATATTTGTTTAATCAGACAATGTGGTTAATCACCAAGGTGAAACTGAAAGTTACTAACACAGAGTCCTGGTATAAAAGTTAATAAATTCAGTTCATAATCGTTATGCACATGCTAGTTATAATAATTTACTGTCCATACCAAATCTTTATAAGCATTGTAATTAAATATAAAATGCACATTAGAATTATAATGAGTAATTAGGGCAACATAACTAATATGCATGAAAATCCCAAAGCTCATTAAAATGTAAAACACAAAACCTGTTCTACCTAGTGTTTTGCATATTTTCTATAGCTAAATGAATGCCAGTAGAGTCTGTACATTGTTTTACCATTTTTGGTTTTTATGAAGTATGCATTTAAAATGCCCTGGAAACATTTGGTTTAGTTACCAAATACAGGCTTATTTCCATTTGGAAGGAACAGAGCTAATACACACATGCACACACATGCACAAAACCACTTTGAAACAGTTATTTGGTGCTATTAGACCACCTCATAGGATTACTTCAGTAAGAAGAACATAAAACCATAATGGACCATTATTTCATGGGGCACACAGTGGAACACACTGGAAAGAGCCTGAAGATAATAGACCCAACAGGGAGCATTGTCTTGACCAGTCTTTACATTATAGTCATACTCACCTCCTACTATGAATTTCCACTTTTAAAAAAAAATGGTGAAATCAGATTCAGGCAGAAATCCTAAACTGAGCATTTAACCAAAATGATAATAGAAGCAGGACACATTGCTTCTAACACTGTTCTGGAACCATTCATCCTGCTTCTTTTATACACAAACAGATAAACTGCTTCTAATATGCCCAGTATATACAGATCACCTTTCTAGTTTATAATCATATCCTGCAGTTTATACACAAAGTAAATAAATTGTTTGGACTCATAAATATATTTCAGATCAAATAACAACAAGGATTTCTAGTCAAAATAAATACTCATTTCCTTAGCAAGCATATCCATTTATTTGGCCAACATACAGCCCTTTATTTCTAGAACGTATAACTTTTTCAAAGAAATTTTTAGCTTTAGATTACATTTTAGGTGAAATATACCCAAAATTTTGTTATTTCCATATGCTGCTCAAAACAATGTCTTTATTAAAAAATTCTTTAAGAAATGTACATTATTTACAAATGGCAATGATGTCGATATTTACCAATATAATACAGATGCACTTAACTATCAATTATATATTACATGAACATAATAAACACAACATTGAATCTTACTCATTGGAATTAACTGTATTGAGTTGAAAAACCTGGAGGATTAATTATAGCAAGTCATAGAATTATAATATTTTATAGAAATTATCATTCATCACGTTCATTTATTCAGTGAACATTTTTTAAGTGTTCACTGTGTCCCTCATACTGGGCTAGGTGTTAAAGAAACACAGAAGATTATGACACGTCATTGGCCAGTTTTTAATTCCACTAGAGCCCTGAGCTTCTCTAAAGCAAGAGTTGTTTTTATCTATTCTTGACCAATAGCACTGAGTAAATAAATGATTAAGAGAACAGACAATAACTCAAGAAAAAATATTTCCAGTAGATGATACAGGAACATGGAAAAACCTCCCAATTTTCAAATGCATTCCATTTGTAGTGGCTGAAGAAGCGGGGAGTCTTCCTAAGGTGAGTCCTCATCAGCCTGTCCAGGTTGCTCTAACAACATCTTCCTGACATGCTAGCTTTCCACAGTACTTGGTTTGCATAGCACTTGCTATTTTTTTGGTTTCCATGGCAGCTCTGTTCTCTATGGTATATCTTCAGTCAGATATTCCTCACATTAGCTTACTCTGAAATCCATAATTCATTTCAGATACTCCATTTCCTTAGCAGAAGATAAAAAACTTTCCTTTTCAAGGCAGACATATATAATTCTCTTTGGCTTAAGTATGGAAGAGACTTTGAGCCCGAATCGCTTTGGAAAATTCTTGGGAATTCCCTGGCAGTCCAGTGGTTAAGACTCCATGCTTTCACTGCTGAGGGCCCAGGTTTGATCCCTGGTTGGGGAACTAAGATGCCACAAGCCGTGTGGCGTGGCCAAAAAAAAAAAGAAAAGAAAATTCTACTTACAAGTAAGAGTCTAGATTGTTCCTTGGCAATGTTGACTCCCAACCCCCTCTAAATGTAGATGGAATACTGTTTTCCAGCCCCATTGATGATGGGCTTGACCATGTGACTGCTTTGACTAATGGGTGTTATGACAGAGTAGACACATAAGTGAGAAATAGATGTTGGTTGTTATATGTCACCAAAATGAGGTGGTGATTTGTTACACAGTATTATTGTGGCAATAGCTAACTGAAACATGGCATAAGCCTAAAGGTTATCTGTGATTGCTTTCTTAGGCACCATATATTGGTGGAAGCCATAGACAAATACTGCTTGCAGTTTTTCTAGAACTCTGCTTCCCAGGTGCATAGTATTTTAATGCTGAGTTATATAGTACTACATGTGATATTATATAATACATACAAATGAAATGCTAAAGTTAGCTATTTAATTTCAGATGCTTTGTTCCAAACCATATCTAAATAAGGAATATATTATATTTAATTACATATATAAATAAATATAATATATTTATATATAATAAATATATTCAACATGTATTTATTATTTATCATTAATATATATTATGTACTATCTATACATATATATTCATCTAACTAAGTATAAAGGGATGAAGAAACAAAAGCTATATTGAGAATGGCCTGTGGAGAGAGCAAGGGGGCCAGTTAGGAGACTTGAAATATTCTAAGCAAGAAGAAGTGTTAGCTTGCACCAGCGTGAGAGTTATGGGGTGGTGAGGAGTGATAAGATGCATTTTAAAGGTAGAACCTACAATATTATTGACTCCCTCAAGACTTTGAAATATTTTGTAATGACACTGTTAAACTGGTAATACCAACTGTTCATCAAATGCACAGATAAGCTCTGCAGGATGAGAGCAGTAAATAGAGAGGAATCTAGTGATTTTGATTTAAAGGGCACTAAATAAGATTGAGATTATAAGGAGCGTATCAGCTGCATATATATATATATATATTTTTTTTTTTTTTTTCTGAGCAGATGAGGAAAGAGCCTAAACATTTTTGCTAATAATTTATTCATGTGCTGCTGTTGCTGACATAGAATTTCTTATTTGTTAGTCAGACTTCTCCTTTCTTGACAAACCCATCAGTTGTCAAATTGCTTTTGCTGTTAGGCAGAATTTCCTCAAACCACGTTTTATTTAATCATTTCAAGAAGGATGACATTTTTTTTTCCCTTGTAAAACATTCTTAGTCCCAAATAAACCCATACTACTGTTTCTGAAAATTACATTTTTTTCTACCACCCCACCTTCCCACATCTTTAAATTTCTTTAAGATACAATATTTGGGGCTTCCCTGGTGGCGCAGTGCTTGAGAGTCCGCCTGCCGATGCAGGAGACGCGGGAAGATAATTCATAGAAGTGAAAATATTGAGGTAGTTTTGCACTTTATTTTGCTGATTCTTTAAAAGCTTATCTTCTTTAGCCTGAAAGTAAAAAAAAAAAAAAAAAAAAAAAAAAAAAAAAAAAAAAAAAAGATACAATATTTGTAGGCACAATGTCTCTCCCACTTTGTCTTCTTATTCTTTTGGTCTTAGTTACTACTTACTGTGTTTGCTCTGATTTAGCTTTCATTCTCCATAAATAGAAGTGTCCAAGACTGTGTTTTTCAAATAGGAAGAAAAACTACCTCTCAATTCTACAACTAGTATCACTTCCTGCTAGGTTGTTTTTCTCCTTGTTCATAAGTCCATGGCAAGTCTATGGATAAAGCACGTCTGTTTCACAGTCATGACCTCTGTGGCTTTACTCTTTGAACCATGTAGAAGTAATATAACAGGAAAACCTCCAGGTTGCAGGTCTGAGCACACAGCTGATTGACAACTCGAAATAAATGGAGAGGTAAAAGTGGTTCAGTTTAATGTTCATCTTCTTACTAGAGAATCTGTGCCTATAGTCTTGGAAAATTTCATTCACTTAACATATTTCTTATAGTCTTGCTAGAGTTCCAACATTCTCCTTCATACATTTGAGGGCAGTGGGCAGGGAGAAATGGGTAGTTTACGATTAGATTTCTGTAATATAAATCTTATTTTTTCTTTAATTTCCGCCCTTTTTTTCCTAGCTACTCAAAGGTTTTCTTTTCTTTCCCTCCAAGACAGTGTGTTTGGAAAGTAATTCTTTAGAATATATTAGCAATATGAATTATTCATTTCTCAGAATTAAACAATTTTAATAACTGAATTTTAATCAACTTTTAAAATGTGCTATTTTAAGATTATTGAAGGCCACAGAAACAAGAAGAAATAATAAACCATTCAGTCAACTAAGAAATCTGATCCAGTGATTATTCTGCAGAGGTCAGAAGTTATACCATCAGATTTACCAGTAGGTCCTTGGAGGAAACTGGCCCTGAGACCAGAGGGAAACATGAACAGCTTAAAAATTAGCCTAAGGAAAGATTCTACCAATGCTATCCCCATCTATTACAGATTAAATCTTTATTGCTATCATTTATTTTACACTGATTATCTGCAAAAATCTTAAATTTATATATGTCTAGTTTATTCACATTCTGAGAGATAAATATTAAGCTTTAAAAATGTACCATGACTTAAAGCACGACAATAAACATAATAGAGGCTTAAACAGCATATCTTAACTGATTAATACAACTAGAAAATTTTCCCCATGAGAAAAATGGTCCCAAGGATATTTTCATATTTTACAGGTAATCTATAGAAAGCATCCGAATTCTTCTAATCTGTGTTTTTTTTGGGGGGGGGATTCACTAAAAATTAATTTTTATATCAGGAAATTTATAACAGCTTCCATATGAGAAGAATGCATTCACATATTTAAGAATTTGAAGGTTTGTACGATGGACAACTTTTGTTACAGGATCATATGTCCTGGGAAAAAAGATGCCTTTAGAGAATCCCAACTTCACAGTTCTTGCAAACTTGTTCAGTGTATCCAAATCAATAACATACAGCTATAATTCAGCATGACTGACAACAGAGAAGAGAGCAAATCATGAATGAAGTCTAAAGAAAGAAAGTCTGGTGAACAGCTAGGAAAACAGTGAACCATTTAATTCCTATTGATACAGCTGGTGGCCCAATAAATCTCAGACGTATTTTACAGTGGATGCATCACTGGAGTGAGCATTGCTGACTACAAGGGGACAGCTACTTCAGGCTGTAATTTCAGTAGTGCCGACCCTTGCCAAAAGCATGATATGAATGAATTCTGCCTAATCACGAACAAACTTCTCATTATATAACCCTTTCTCTCCTGTTCTTTTATCTACTTCTTCATGAGTCACAAATAACATAACTATCCATCCTTAAACGGCTTCTCACAGATGTACACTCATAACACAATATAAGATCATTCACACCACAATTTTTTTGACTAATAAAAGCTTAGGTATATTCAACTCCCTTGAAAGGATTAACTATTATAATAGCATTAAACCATGAGTTTAGGAAAAGAATCCCTTATGTTGTAATGTTAAACAATGCACAGATTTTTCTTTGAGGGTTTAGGGGACCAGTGCTAGGACCTTCACCAATGACCCTAAAATCGGACTTACTATGCAGTTATAAATCTTAGCTCTGGATTTATTTTACAAAATATTTTACTTTTTAAACACCTGTGTAAACGTAAGGGAATTCGAGATCACAGCTTAGTACACTGTCATAATGAATATTGAAGTTTAGTTTACATGCAAAATTCTTATCATTGTCATTCTTTTGAAAGAGAAAATGACCTCATCATATGCTTAACTGAATTAGTACATTGGTTTTGTATATGCCCTAACACATGACATACCTCCACAGTTACACATCTTTCTAGAAGGGACACCTATGTGTTCCATACACTTTTGATGTTCTATCACATTGTTGAACCCAAGCCTCTTACTTCTTGGTCAATGAGACATAAGACAAGGTCTGCCACAAATGCATTACAAAGTAAATTTTTCTTGGTTAACTACAGTAAAAAAGCAGGATAATGATGGAATTCTGGGAGAGTAAAAAGTGATATACTAGTCTAGCTTTGAATTAAATTAATCACATGCTTGCAGTACGAAGACAATGATTCAAAAAAAACAAAAAACCTTAGTTTCCTTTTCTATCTGTATCTTATCATGATTCTATGCTCTTAAAGGGAACATAGCTGTGATACCCTATTCATTTGTAATAATTCTGTTTAATAATAGCCAAAGATTGTATTGACTGCTCAGTGCAAAACACTAGGGTAAGCACTTTAAAAGAAGTGTTTTACATTGTCTGTATAGCAATCTTATGAAGTAGGCACTATTTACAGATGCAAAAACTGGAGTTTAAAAGTGTTAAGTAACTCAGATGATAAATGTTAGAACCACTTTTTCTTGACTGCAAAGCGGGCCTTTTTACTACACTGTTTTGTCACTGTGTAAATGTTTAAGGTCTTGGGGAAGCAGGAAGTACCATACAAGCTGGATTATTTTCACTCCCTGTGAAAGCTGACCAGAGGTGTAATCAATGTGAAAGTCCTTTATGTCATGAAGACTATGATTTAACTATACTACTGTAGTTTGATTAAAAAAAAAAAACTAACTAGATAATTTTTTTAAATTTTTCTCTTAGCAAGAGCATGGAGTTCTTAGTTTTCTTTAAAATCAAATTAGTCCATAAGATAAGGACATATGTGCTTCATAGAAAGGTTTTATTGATCATGTGATCCATTTCTGTGAGATCTATGACAACCTTGGAAAGATTTTCATATATTTCCCACCCTGAGTTGCAACCTATCTTCAAGGAAGAAATTTTTCAACTCTCATTATACTCACCTGTAACAGTAGTGTGTTGAGCAGACACATCTTACATGATGTGTTCTCTGGTAGGTACTGGAAACCTTAATTTTTTTTTTTTTTCAAAAACTGCATTGGACCAAGGCTGCCTTAATGTAGCTCACAAGTTTCAGAATCTAGACCAAGGTCAACATGCTTATTTACCAGTGTTCTCCTATGTTGCTTCTCTAGGATGGATTTCTTCATGATTCACTTCTCATAATCATTCCTCACTCTTCTTTTCTGTTGTAATTATTTAACATGGCACCTTTATCCTTGCCCATTATTTTGAGGTGGCAGAGTGGTGATCAAATTCTTTTGCCTTTGAAATTCTAAAGTTTCACGGAAGCTACTTCACTTCACTAAAGCTATTAAAGCAATTCTCCAATTCACTCTTTTTTTTTATAATAAGACTTTGTACAAAACCAAAGCTCCCACTGAGGATGGCAAGAGAGGAAGAAGGTCTTTGTGGCTATTGTCATGTAACTAAGAAGACTTGAATCTGGATTAGGCTTGTTGGGTGCCAAGTGCAGAGGTTCTGTTGCTTGCACCTGCAGAGCCTGAAGTTTTGAATGAAGAACCTTTAATTATCTTCATCCTGAAATGACCGGCTAAACAATAAAGGGAAATAATCCCACTGAGTAGATGAAAAGGGAAGACTCATTTTTTTTATGAGCATCTAATCACACAGGTGTTAAATATCCCTTCTTGACCCTTTCACTGTTGACCTTCCCCAACATCTGTCCTTTGCCATTCCCCACATCTGTCCAATAACATTTGTCGGAAATTGATTTTTTTTCACTGTGCAATTGTTTCAGCTCACAATCATATACAATTTGATACAAGGGCGGGATGCCTAAATTTCAGCATTGCACATAAATCAGTCTATTCCAAATGATGCCTTTGTACTTATGAATTTGAGGGCCCCAAGTAATCACCTTCTTTGCTGCTTTGGTGTAATTAAAAGAAGTTACATCTGAGTAGAACAAAAAAACTATCTCCATGGAAGGAAAAACAGTTCCAGAAATAAAAATACCTATGGTGAAGGTGGAAGAAATAAGCCCTGCGAGCAACCACTCAGGTTTTACCACTTGATTGTCTTTTCTAGGAAGGGCCCAATATGATTTCCTAAAACATGGAACATTCCAGTGGAAAATGAGTGTTTGGTACAACTTAACCAAGCATACATAAAATTCACTGTTACAGCTCCAGTTGGAGATTTAATTAGTCATAATTGTTATGAGGTATATATTTCTAGCAAACAAGTGACCCTATCCTTCTGATGCAAATAATTTCATCACATAAAACTCATTAGTCCATTATAGCTCATAAGCATACAGAAGTCTGTTGAACCAGTGATGACTGTTGACTTGAAAACTCATGTATCACATAACATAGGATGTGGAATAGACATTAGACATCTACTTTTCCAACTGTCCAGCATATCCAGAATATGTCCCAAGAATTATCAGGCCCACAGGAACTCCAATATAAAATTTTCTATAATTCTGTGGTCTCATAAATTTGGAAAAGCTCCATACTATAAGAGATTCATAAGGCATATATGAAAATCACAGTCTCTAGGATGTGCTCTAGAAAAGAAACCTATTGGGTTTAATTAGACATTTCAGTGGCCATAGAACTCTTTTATTTATACAAAGTAATATGGTTCAGAATGGTGTAAACTTGGAATTTCACTAAAAATGTCTTCTCACTGCCAGTTAACTAAAATGAGTTGACTCAGGTCCAATGTGACCAATGATCTATTTAATTAAATTTTCTCTCAATTCCTGCCTTTTCTGTGGATTGGCCAATGATTTTCTCATCATCCTAAAGATTACTACAACAGCTTCTTAGCTGTTCTGCCTGTTTCCTCTTCTGCCTCTACGCAGAACATGTTCCATACATTGGCCAAAAAAATCTGCATAAAATGTTAATCAAACCATGTCCCACCTCTGCTCAAAATCCCCAAAACCTCACCTTCTTACAATAAAATTCAAAGGCTTTACCATGGGCTACCGGACCCTCCAAATCTGAGTTCCAGCTACCCACCCAACCTTCTCTTCTGGATTCTTCCTCTCACCTGCTCAAGTCATGTTGACCATTTTGCTGCTCCTCAAACTTGTTGAGCATGTTTCTACCTCAATGGTCTCAACTCAGGGTCTTTGACTTTTCTGTTTCCTCTTATTTTAATAGTTTCCTACAAATAACCACATGATTCCTTTCTTCATATCATTTAATTCTCTGCTCAAATATTGCCTTATCAATAAGGATTTCTGTAACTGCACCATATAAAATAACCCACTTTGCATTCCTTTTTGTTTTACTCTGCTCAGTTTCCATCTTAGTTCATATGGCTCTTGTACTGTGTATTTATATATTTACTGTTTGCATATTCATGTACATGCACACACATATAAAAGTCAAGAATATTAGCCCTGTGAGGCCAGGAATGTTACCCTTTCATTAATGTAGTTCCCAGTAAAAATACTTGTTGAATTGATGAAGGAATGAAGAATAAATAAGTGGATGAATCCTCTTCCTCTTGAATAGTCATTTTCAGAAGAGGCAGAATAATAGCATAAGGGTTCATTCATGTCCCCAAGAAAAATCAGTACAGCTTTCAAGTTTATAATTTTAGCCTCAAAATGAAATCTACTTAAGACTCCTCTCTCCATATTTATTACTTACACCCCATAGCCCTTTAATTCTCTAACACACAAAATGCTCTTAGGCCTTTTTCTTATTCACAAGTGTTAATTCCTGTTTTGTTCTTTATCTAGGCTTCCATATGTCATTTTAGTATCTCTCCATTTTCATTGTCCTTCACAGCAGCCTGTGAACCCCCCAGACAACACGATCATGCCCCTTTAACTTGTATGGTTACCTAGTGCTGAGCCATATGCACACTGTACTGCATAATAGCCTTTTAATGACAAATTAGATTTTTATTTCGGTTCATTATGCCTGGGTTTTCAGGCAATGTTCCGGATTTCATGGTTTTGTTTGTAATGAGTCACAGCCCCCTTGACAAACAAGGAGTAATTAAACTAACCAGGTTATCAATAGAAGCTTGTGATGGATCTCCTGTTGCATATGTTATTTCATCTTCAATAATAGTTGGATATCATAAAAGATTATGGCTTCTTGGTGTGACAGACAGAAACAGATGAAAGCCTGTGAGAACAAGAGTAAAAATACAATCTTACTTATACTTCTCACAAGCAAAAGAGTATCATAGTAATTGACAATAAGTGGGTTTTCATTTATAAATATCTTCTGTAATTTTGTTGCCTTATAAGGGGGGGATGTGAATCTTTGCTTAACAAAGAAAGTTAAAATTTATCAAATGGTTCCTTATATTGAGTTAGAGAATATGCATGTGTTTGTGTATTTATAAATGTGTGTATGTGTATTATCTCATAACATTTTCTTATTCAAACTTCTCTGGTAATCAATTTTTATTATTTTTCACCAAGTTATTAGCAAGCACTTTTATAAAAATATTTATTGGCAAGTTTTATTCCAGTTGAACCTTTACTATTAAGAATAAAAATCTCAGAGAAATAAAGGTGCTATAATTTCAAAGTGAAGTATCACCCTTAACAGAAAATGATTACTCTGCTCAGGTATTTTTAAAATGAAAGGCAATATTCTGTTATAAGAGTGTTTACAGTTTTCACTTTCACTGCATATTGAAAAATCATTAAACTCTGTACTTTTTTATTGCTTTCTAAAGAAACTTAAAATAAATCCAAAGTGCACACTTACTCAGATCTTTTGTCTGAATGAGTTAGTATTTGCACCTTCTAGGTTCTGTTGTATTGAACTGTTTCCCATAGTGTTATTTGAAATATGTACTATGTTAAATGTAAATTGGTAGGAAAGAAAATATTTATGGAAAATGACATGCACATAAAACTAGAAGATAGCATAGGAGAAAATCTAGATGACCTTGGGATTGGTGATAACTTTTTAGATACAATACCAAAGGCACAATTCATGGAAGAAATAGTTGATAAGTTGGACCTCGTTAAAATGAGAAGTTTTGACTCTGAAACACAATATCAAGAAAATAAAAAGACAAGCCACAGACTGAGAGAAAATATTTGCAAAATACACATCTGATAAAGGACTGTTATCTAAAATATACAAAGAACCCTTAAAACACAATAAAAATAATACAAACAACCCAATTAAAAATGGACCAAAGACCTCACCAAAGACATACAGATGGTAAATAAGCATATGAAAAGACACTTCACATAATATCATCAGTGAAATGCAAATTAAAACAATGAGATACCACTACATATCTATTAGAATGACCAAAATCTGGAACACTGACAACTCCAAATGCTAGCGAGGACATGGAGCAACAGGAACTCCCATACGTTGCTGGTGGGAAGATAGTTTGTCAGTTTCTTACAAAACTAAACATACTCTTACCATACAATCCAGCAACTGCACTTCTTGGTATTTACCCAAAAGAGTTGAAAACTTAGTTCCACGCAAAAAATAGATGTTTAGAGTGGCTTTACATATGATTGCCAATGCTTGGAAGCAACCAAGAAGTTCTTCAGCAGGTGGATGGATAAACTGTGGTACATACAGACAATGGAATATTACTCAGGGCTAAAAAGAAATGAGTTATCAAGCCATGGAAAGACGTAGAAGAACCTTAAATGCATATTACTAAGTGAAGAAGCCAAGCTGAAAAGGCTACATGCTATATGACCCCAACTATTTAACATTCTGGAAAAAACAAAACTATGGAGAAAATTAAAAAATCAGTGGTTGATGAGGGTGGTGAGGTAGTAAAAAATGAATAGGCAGATATAGGAAAATTTAGGAATGGGAGGATTTTAAGGGCAGTGAAAATACTTTGTATGGTATCGTGATGATGGATATGTGTCATTATGCTTTTGTCCAAACCCATAGAATGTACAGCAGCAAGAGTGAACCCTAATGTAAACTATGACTTTAAGTCATAATAATGTGTCAGTGCAGATTCACCACTTGTAACAAATGTACCACTCTGGTAGGAGATATTGACAATGGAGAGGCTGTCCATGTGTTAGGGCAAGGAGTATATGGGAAATCTTTGCATCTTCCACTCAATTTTGTGTGAACTTAAAACTGCCCTAAAAATAGTCTATTAAAAAAAAATGACACATGCATACAACCCCTAATGTTTCCCTCCAAAACTCATCTACCTCCAGTCTAACCCATCTCAATCAATTGGTATTTCTTTCTATTTAAGTCAAGTGAAATCACCCTCTTTTTTTAAAAAAAAGTCTGTCCAGAAATCATGTTGGCTCCAACTTCACAATAGACCCCAAAGCTAGTGACTTTCCACTGCCTCAGTTGCTACCACCCAGGTATGAGCACCCAACATCACTTGTCTTCTTACTGCAACAGCTTTCATCCTGGCCTCGCAGTGGTCGCTTCTCAACACGGCAGCCTGAGTGATGTGATAATTTTAAAACGAAAGTCAGATTATATCCCTCCTCTGCAGTGGTTCACCATTTCACTCAGAGTAGAAGCCAAGTCCTTAAAATGGCCCTCAAGGTCCTATCTGATCTTTCCTCCTTTGGCTCCATATATTATTCAGGGTTCTGCAGACAAACAAAACCCATAATATATGTGTGTATCTATATACACACACATACCTATACACACATATACATACATACATATGTGATATATATATGACGTACATATAGAGAGAGAGACAAAGACAGAGAGAGATTATATTATGAGGAAATGGTTCACTTCTTAGCTGGCTGAGAAGTCCCACAAACTACTGTCTACAAGCTAGAGACCCAAGAAAGTCAGTGGTGTAGTTCGGTCCAAGTCCAAAGGCCTGAGAACCAGGGGAGCCAGTTGTGTAAATGACAGTTTGAGAGCAGAAGACTGATACCTTAGCTCAAGCAGTCAGGTAGAGAAGGGACAGTCTCCTTTCCTCTGCCTTTTCTATTCAGGCTTTCAATTGACTGTATGATGTGCACCCAACATGAGAAGGGCAATATGCTGCTGAATTCACTGATTCAAATTCTAATCACATTAGAAATACCCTCACAGTCACACCCAGAAATAATGTTTAGCAAATATCTGGATGCTCTGTGACCCAATCAAGTTGATGCAAAATGAACCATCACACTCCGTCTCCTGCTACTGCCCCTTATTTCTCTTTGCTTCAGTCACACTGATCTCCTTGCTATTTCTCAACTGAACCAGGCTTGCTTCAGCCTCAGGGCCTTACTGCAAGCTGTTCCCTCTACCAGTAAGGCTCTTTCTCCAGATACTCACATAGCAAACTCGCTCATCTACATCATCTTTGCTTAAATCTTTCCTTGTCAATGAGTCCTACTCAGATTAGTTTTTATAAAATTGCAACCCATTCCTTGCTCTAATTCCTCATACCTTGCTCTAATGCTTTTGTTTTTACAATATTTCTTTTAACATTTTATTTAAATTACTTATTTATTTTATTTACTGCTGATACTCTGTCTCCCCATCCACCCCCACCCCCCCCCCCCAGCCCCCACCCCACCCCCGCCTAGAATGTAAGTTTTATCATGTCAGGGAGTTTAACTGCTTGTGCCTTGAGAAAGGCCTGGTATGTAAAACTGCTTGTGTCTTGAGAAAGTCCTGGTGTGTATCAATGGCTCAATAACTATTTGATGAATAAAAGAAATGGCTATGCTGTATATAATCTATACATTATATATATATATATATTATATATAATGAAGCTTTTTAAGCATCATTTTGTGCCAGGCACTATGCTTTGACCTCTGAATATGCAGAGATGAATCAGATATTTACCCTGCCTTTAGGCAGCGACAAAGACACCTGGCATACCCATAAATAATTACAATACAAGATAGAAAACGTGTCGTATGAGAGATTTAGATAAAC
Source organism: Lipotes vexillifer (assembly GCF_000442215.2). NCBI lineage: Eukaryota > Metazoa > Chordata > Mammalia > Artiodactyla > Lipotidae > Lipotes > Lipotes vexillifer. The sequence goes on from NW_006799479.1 coordinate 99,187, forward strand.
TACTCAAAGGGGAAAGGTATTTCCAACCAGAGCAACAGGGAAGAGTGTAGAAATTGTGACCCCTAAATTTGGGCCTTGGATCTATAGAAATGGTGAAGAATAGCATTCTAGGTAGAAGGAACCACATTTTCAAAAATCACTAATGTGCTAAAGCATAGGGAGTAGGGAAAAACACAGAATATGGAAAGAACTCAGACTTTGAGTCAACACGTCTGACGTCAAATCCAAACTCTGAAGCTAAGTAGCTGTGTGACCTTAGACAAATTATTTAACCTCTCTGAGTTTCAGTTCTCACATCTGTAAAATTGGGATAATGCCATCTCGCCTAGAGTATTCTGTGAGGAAATCATGAACATAAAGCACCAAACCCCCTGACTTGCTCCCAGCCATCACTCAGTGAATAAGAGCTATTATTGGAGTGTAGTTTGACTGGAGTAGAGATGAAATGTTCCTCTCAACAATGCCATTTTCCAATAGGAAGTAAGGCCAAAATGTATTGCATTTACTCTGCACTCCCTGGGAACATTCATCTATTGTCCAACTTGAAAAATGAAGCTGAAAATGACTAGTTTCGTAAGAGAAGCATAAAACACTGAAAATGTGATGCATTGGTCTATCAGACATAAGATTACTTTGAATATAGAAGGAATAAAAATATGTGTGCTCTATATTTCGGTTGAAGATTATTTTAATTTACCCGCAGTTTCTTTCTTTGTTTCTTTTTCAGTTGCTCCTACGATTCAGGAAATTAAATCAGGCACTGTGGCCCCAGGACGCAGCGGATTGATAAGATGTGAAGGTGCAGGTGTGCCGCCTCCGGCCTTTGAATGGTACAAAGGAGAGAAGAAGTAAGGACCTTGTGATTATTACTCTGTTTCAAGCACTTTGAGCTAATGTGTTTGTGTTTCAGATATTTACTTTAAGCAGTTTCTTTAACTGGCTTGAATGATTCTCAGCAGCCTTTTCTCGGGCAGGCAAACTGAAGAGGCCCACATGGGGGGGATGAGTAGCTAACAGCATCCAGAAGAAATGTCCACTTTGGTTTATATGATCTCAGAAATGCCTTCAAATCCCCCATCACTGATGCATTTCATTTCTTTCCCTCCCTTCTGAGCCAGCACACCATTGCTCTTGCCGGCAACCATGTTTACTTGAGAAATAAACCAGCTCTTAAAGGACTTGGGCACAGTTTCCATGAGAGCACTCCAAAAGCAATCGTAGCTGCGGACTCTGCCTGGCTTCCTTGAAAATCCTCAACCCTTTCACCTGCTTCCCTCTCCCACAAGTCATTTTAACATTTTGTTTCATAGAATGTGGCATTTAAGTATTCTGTCACTAAAGGGACTGTAGAGGGATAAAATACATGGTTGAATGACTAACCAAGGAGATTTGAGGACTACTCTAACTTCAGAGGAGCTTGGGGAACTTCAGAAAGCCTTAGCAAGAGCTGTTGAACAAGAGAAGACAGGACTTGATGACTTCCTCTTTACTTTCAACCAGTGGGCTCAGTCAGATCTCTTTACCTGCTCTTATCAAGCCATCAAATAAGAATAGGCCCCCCCTGGGTAAAATGGCAGATGTAATGCAGAGGGGAAAGTATTATCTATAATATATATTATTTTGCTTCAAAACTAGGGAAGGGATGTATTCAAGAAAATGTTAGGTTGGACCATATGAACTTTCCTTTTTTCAGTCAAAAAGGCTAAATGTTGGCAATCTCATACTATTCAACATATACGTATGGGGTTTATTTATTAGTGTCATGGCTCAGAGCTAATTACGGCTAAATGTCTGAACAGAAAACAGGTGAAATCACATAAGAACTTAGATGTTGCCAAAATGGATGAGCATGGATGTGACATAAGCAGGTATTTTGTTTCTTAAACTGTAATCAAAAAAGGATTTATGGAAGATATTCTCTTTCAACATCAGTCTTAACAATAAAAGATATCCCCATAGCTATCTCATTTGTTTTGGATAACTGACAGTGGTTTTACCTAAAAATTTTCATAGTTGTTTTTTATGCAACCTCTTTTACAATTTGGGCTGCTCAATTACTACTTCTTTTTACTAATTAATTAATGCTTTTACTAATTCTAAATCTTTGTGTCTTCCTGGAAGCCCCTATATTTTTATATACCTAGAATTAGATAAACTGGTCTGTGGTCACCCTTGTCCCATGTTATAGGATTACATATCTGGCAATATAACCTTCCTCAGATTCTGATAATCCAGGCTGGGAAGTCTTCACTTTGTGAAGATCTTTAGAGATAAACATCTGGTAGAGTGGTTCTCAGTCCTTTGAAAATTATGAAACCCTTTGTTCAAATGCAATCTTTTTTGGAAGCCCAATACGAAACATCTGTGAAAGTAAGGGTGAATGGAGCCTCAGTTCCATCTGCTCTGAGCCTTCCCTTCCATTAGGATGTCCTTGCAGCCCCTCCTCCCCATCTCTGGTTCTCCGCAAAGCACAGTTTTAAAAATTGACTTAAATTATTTTACATATCTTTCAAAGTCACTTTTGAAACTGTGTCGTACCTTTCTTAAAGGCTAACAAGCAGAATTATTGTTAGCAGCACAAGTGAGAACTCCTTTGCTAAAGTCCATTTTGTTTCTAATAATTGTTTTTGCTATACCTCTCTCTTCCCCTTTCCTAAATTCAGTGACCATTGTCAAAACAGGCTGCAACAATCCTCAGCCCACTTTCTTGGCCTATAGCAAAGGTAGCAAAGAGCCAATTGGTGTCCACAGTCATAGCTTCAGTGATTTTTGTTTTTCCAAGTGGAGAGATGGACTATAGCTTTTATTAGATTTTCAAAGGAGTTTAGAACCACTGCTAAAAAAGGTAGATAGATTTCCCCCAATCAGTGCCCCTCCCCAATACACTCACACATGAGAAAATCTAACCGCTATGAAAATCAAATGCACTTATCAAAGGCAAACATATTTTCACTTCAGAATGAAGTATACATTTATCATTTGTTAGGGTTATATTTGAGGAAATATTCAAATTCTCAAATACCACTAGAATATATAAATTCCTCTTAAAATTATAGAAAAGCAAGTTTGAGTATATGCAGGGAGTAAGAGAGAGAAAAATTCTGCTTGCTGAATGATTGTTGTTACACTCACTAAGAGCATCTACCGTGCTATCTAAAGGGCCCAGGCCATTTAAAATATTTATTTCATCAAAATGAAAAACTATGTGTGGTTGGGAGTCTGCCTGCCAATGCAGGGGACACGGGTTCGTGCCCTGGTCCGGGAAGATCCCACATGCCGCGGAGCGGCTAGGCCCGTGAGCCATGGCTGCTGAGTCTGCGTGTCCGGAGCCTGTGCTCCGCAACGGGAGAGGCCACAACAGTGAGAGGCCCGTGTATCGCAAAAAAAAAAAAAAAGTAAAACTATGTAATGAGCACCTGCTATTTAACATTAACCCATTTTATTTTCACAACAAACATATAAGACAGATACTACTCACCTTTTGCTGAAGAGAAACCAAAGCACAGTGTTTTTAAATAATTTTCACAAGTCTATAGTTAGTGACAGAGCTGGGATTTGAGCCCAGGAAGTCTTGCAAATATGAAGCTTTTTAAGCATCATTTTGTGCCAGGCACTATGCTTTGACCTCTGAATATGCAGAGATGAATCAGATATTTACCCTGCCTTTAGGCAGCGACAAAGACACCTGGCATACCCATAAATAATTACAATACAAGATAGAAAACGTGTCGTATGAGAGATTTAGATAAACTACTCAAAGGGGAAAGGTATTTCCAACCAGAGCAACAGGGAAGAGTGTAGAAATTGTGACCCCTAAATTTGGGCCTTGGATCTATAGAAATGGTGAAGAATAGCATTCTAGGTAGAAGGAACCACATTTTCAAAAATCACTAATGTGCTAAAGCATAGGGAGTAGGGAAAAACACAGAATATGGAAAGAACTCAGACTTTGAGTCAACACGTCTGACGTCAAATCCAAACTCTGAAGCTAAGTAGCTGTGTGACCTTAGACAAATTATTTAACCTCTCTGAGTTTCAGTTCTCACATCTGTAAAATTGGGATAATGCCATCTCGCCTAGAGTATTCTGTGAGGAAATCATGAACATAAAGCACCAAACCCCCTGACTTGCTCCCAGCCATCACTCAGTGAATAAGAGCTATTATTGGAGTGTAGTTTGACTGGAGTAGAGATGAAATGTTCCTCTCAACAATGCCATTTTCCAATAGGAAGTAAGGCCAAAATGTATTGCATTTACTCTGCACTCCCTGGGAACATTCATCTATTGTCCAACTTGAAAAATGAAGCTGAAAATGACTAGTTTCGTAAGAGAAGCATAAAACACTGAAAATGTGATGCATTGGTCTATCAGACATAAGATTACTTTGAATATAGAAGGAATAAAAATATGTGTGCTCTATATTTCGGTTGAAGATTATTTTAATTTACCCGCAGTTTCTTTCTTTGTTTCTTTTTCAGTTGCTCCTACGATTCAGGAAATTAAATCAGGCACTGTGGCCCCAGGACGCAGCGGATTGATAAGATGTGAAGGTGCAGGTGTGCCGCCTCCGGCCTTTGAATGGTACAAAGGAGAGAAGAAGTAAGGACCTTGTGATTATTACTCTGTTTCAAGCACTTTGAGCTAATGTGTTTGTGTTTCAGATATTTACTTTAAGCAGTTTCTTTAACTGGCTTGAATGATTCTCAGCAGCCTTTTCTCGGGCAGGCAAACTGAAGAGGCCCACATGGGGGGGATGAGTAGCTAACAGCATCCAGAAGAAATGTCCACTTTGGTTTATATGATCTCAGAAATGCCTTCAAATCCCCCATCACTGATGCATTTCATTTCTTTCCCTCCCTTCTGAGCCAGCACACCATTGCTCTTGCCGGCAACCATGTTTACTTGAGAAATAAACCAGCTCTTAAAGGACTTGGGCACAGTTTCCATGAGAGCACTCCAAAAGCAATCGTAGCTGCGGACTCTGCCTGGCTTCCTTGAAAATCCTCAACCCTTTCACCTGCTTCCCTCTCCCACAAGTCATTTTAACATTTTGTTTCATAGAATGTGGCATTTAAGTATTCTGTCACTAAAGGGACTGTAGAGGGATAAAATACATGGTTGAATGACTAACCAAGGAGATTTGAGGACTACTCTAACTTCAGAGGAGCTTGGGGAACTTCAGAAAGCCTTAGCAAGAGCTGTTGAACAAGAGAAGACAGGACTTGATGACTTCCTCTTTACTTTCAACCAGTGGGCTCAGTCAGATCTCTTTACCTGCTCTTATCAAGCCATCAAATAAGAATAGGCCCCCCCTGGGTAAAATGGCAGATGTAATGCAGAGGGGAAAGTATTATCTATAATATATATTATTTTGCTTCAAAACTAGGGAAGGGATGTATTCAAGAAAATGTTAGGTTGGACCATATGAACTTTCCTTTTTTCAGTCAAAAAGGCTAAATGTTGGCAATCTCATACTATTCAACATATACGTATGGGGTTTATTTATTAGTGTCATGGCTCAGAGCTAATTACGGCTAAATGTCTGAACAGAAAACAGGTGAAATCACATAAGAACTTAGATGTTGCCAAAATGGATGAGCATGGATGTGACATAAGCAGGTATTTTGTTTCTTAAACTGTAATCAAAAAAGGATTTATGGAAGATATTCTCTTTCAACATCAGTCTTAACAATAAAAGATATCCCCATAGCTATCTCATTTGTTTTGGATAACTGACAGTGGTTTTACCTAAAAATTTTCATAGTTGTTTTTTATGCAACCTCTTTTACAATTTGGGCTGCTCAATTACTACTTCTTTTTACTAATTAATTAATGCTTTTACTAATTCTAAATCTTTGTGTCTTCCTGGAAGCCCCTATATTTTTATATACCTAGAATTAGATAAACTGGTCTGTGGTCACCCTTGTCCCATGTTATAGGATTACATATCTGGCAATATAACCTTCCTCAGATTCTGATAATCCAGGCTGGGAAGTCTTCACTTTGTGAAGATCTTTAGAGATAAACATCTGGTAGAGTGGTTCTCAGTCCTTTGAAAATTATGAAACCCTTTGTTCAAATGCAATCTTTTTTGGAAGCCCAATACGAAACATCTGTGAAAGTAAGGGTGAATGGAGCCTCAGTTCCATCTGCTCTGAGCCTTCCCTTCCATTAGGATGTCCTTGCAGCCCCTCCTCCCCATCTCTGGTTCTCCGCAAAGCACAGTTTTAAAAATTGACTTAAATTATTTTACATATCTTTCAAAGTCACTTTTGAAACTGTGTCGTACCTTTCTTAAAGGCTAACAAGCAGAATTATTGTTAGCAGCACAAGTGAGAACTCCTTTGCTAAAGTCCATTTTGTTTCTAATAATTGTTTTTGCTATACCTCTCTCTTCCCCTTTCCTAAATTCAGTGACCATTGTCAAAACAGGCTGCAACAATCCTCAGCCCACTTTCTTGGCCTATAGCAAAGGTAGCAAAGAGCCAATTGGTGTCCACAGTCATAGCTTCAGTGATTTTTGTTTTTCCAAGTGGAGAGATGGACTATAGCTTTTATTAGATTTTCAAAGGAGTTTAGAACCACTGCTAAAAAAGGTAGATAGATTTCCCCCAATCAGTGCCCCTCCCCAATACACTCACACATGAGAAAATCTAACCGCTATGAAAATCAAATGCACTTATCAAAGGCAAACATATTTTCACTTCAGAATGAAGTATACATTTATCATTTGTTAGGGTTATATTTGAGGAAATATTCAAATTCTCAAATACCACTAGAATATATAAATTCCTCTTAAAATTATAGAAAAGCAAGTTTGAGTATATGCAGGGAGTAAGAGAGAGAAAAATTCTGCTTGCTGAATGATTGTTGTTACACTCACTAAGAGCATCTACCGTGCTATCTAAAGGGCCCAGGCCATTTAAAATATTTATTTCATCAAAATGAAAAACTATGTGTGGTTGGGAGTCTGCCTGCCAATGCAGGGGACACGGGTTCGTGCCCTGGTCCGGGAAGATCCCACATGCCGCGGAGCGGCTAGGCCCGTGAGCCATGGCTGCTGAGTCTGCGTGTCCGGAGCCTGTGCTCCGCAACGGGAGAGGCCACAACAGTGAGAGGCCCGTGTATCGCAAAAAAAAAAAAAAAGTAAAACTATGTAATGAGCACCTGCTATTTAACATTAACCCATTTTATTTTCACAACAAACATATAAGACAGATACTACTCACCTTTTGCTGAAGAGAAACCAAAGCACAGTGTTTTTAAATAATTTTCACAAGTCTATAGTTAGTGACAGAGCTGGGATTTGAGCCCAGGAAGTCTTGCAAATATTCATGCAGAGTCTGTAGATTTAACCCTTATACTATGGCACCCAGTATTGTTCATGGGACCTCAGAGTCTATCAAAAATAATTTGAAATATCAATGTTAAATGCCAGGGTAAAAGCATTGCAGGTAATTTACAAGTTAGCAAAATAAAAGACTGCACGTCCGAACACTCACTTATACTTTCCCAATTGGTTTCATCAAAGACACAGAAATAATGGAGTCAAGGTAACCAGACAGAAAAGAAACAGATACACCATGTTTTCAAGTTGTTTTCTTGACCTCAAGGTCATTACCAGGAGCATGAGGCTGACAGAGACTGTCGGAGCAGAGCATAGTTTTTACAAGATCTTGAGTTTTATTTCCTAGACATCTTTTATACTTGAGGTTTACAAAAAATATTCAGAAATAACTTACTCTCTTCACTTATATTTAAGGAGATGTTTATAAAAACTCATCTCGCTTAAATCAAGATCTTCAAAGCCAGATCTTCATTCAAATAAATATAAACAAATAAACAAGAGGAAGTACCTGATCACTTCTAATCTTATCTCTGCCTATAGTTCTTCCACATCCTGTACAATTCGTTTCTGTGTGCTTGAAAGCCTTTAAAAAAAAAAAAAAAGACCTGCAAAATGAAGCACAATTTAAAGAAAAGAAAGAAACGTTACTGAGGATAAATCACTTTCCAGGACCTTTAAATTCTATCTCACTTATTCTTCAGACCTCTGTGAGGTATGATTTATTATCCTCAATTTACTGATGACAAAATGGAAACATAAGAGACTTAACCTGTCTAAGAGCACTCACTTAAAAGATGCTGTCGGGACACATTTTAGATTTGTCAACCTCTCAGCCCATGTTCTTTCCCTCGTATACATTGCCATTATTAGTTATCTATTGGGAAGTACAAATCAACCCCAAATTTAGCAGCTTAAAACAGTAAGCTTTTGTTATCTCAGTGTCTGTGGGTCAGGAATCCAGGAGCAGTTAGTGGGATATGGCTCAGGGTCTTTGACTTAGTTCCTGTCAAATGTCACCTGGCGCTGATCCTCTGAAGGCTTGACTAGGGCGGGAGGATCAGCTTCTGAGGTAGCTCGCTCACATGTCCTACAAGTTGGTGCCTGTTATTGACTGAAGGCCTCTGTTAATCACCATACAGACCTATACATAGGGCTGCTAGACGTCTTCATGGCAAGACAGTTGACTTTCCCCAGAACTAGTGATTCAAGAGAAACCATAGAAGCTGTTCATGATCTAGTCTCAGAAATCTCTATCTTTTCTGCAATATATTATTGGTTATAAAAGGTGACCCTATTCAAAAAGGGAGAGGTAATAGGGGAACATAAATATCAAGAGGTGAGAATTATTAGATGCCATCTTCAAAGATGGCTGTCACATTTGTCTCCCTCATGGATGATGTAATTGTTTATATATTAGAAATATTAGCCATTTGACCTTTAGTCTATTGCACTGTTTGGGTAAGCATCATGAGAAAGACTAAAGTTATATACTTGTTATTAAGATATCCCTTTGTATAAAATGGTCATTTTTTAACACTATAGTCTCTTTCAGCATACCTGGCAGGGACAATTCTAATAGGCTAAATTTTACTCTCTATATAAAAACATTTTAAGTATTGGGAAAACTAAAGTTCAGAGTTCAATTACACAGGGAACCAAAAATTTAAACTTTTTTTCTTAATAACAGAGAAGATTGATAAAAAGAAATACACTCCTTATGTGCAGTGAAAGGACACTTCAGAATACGCTAAGTAGATAATGTCTTTGATAACATGAAATAAGTTCATCTATAGCTTGAGAACAGTACGTTCATTTAGGATTAAGACCAAAAACATAAACTAAATTTTAATGGACTAACGTTTAAATTGGTATTGCAAAAATATAGGTTTTGTATCACTTTGTGGAGATGGTATTATCATCTTGTCTTAGATCAGAATTTTATTATTTGCTTACTTAGTTGAATTCCCTCCTATTTTTTTTTAGCTTTCCTCAAATCCAAGCCTGCAACCTAGAAAGACATGCCTTCTTATTTTTTATGATGAGTTTAACTGCTCCAGTCTTATAAAATGCTACATACTTTATTCACTTTGCCTATTTTTAGGCAAATGGACAATTGTAGCAATGTCTTTTTAGAATTCTTTAATCACAACAGGGTTTCTTTCTTAATTCTCTGTTATAATTTAAGATAGGGATACAAATGTTACAAATAGGTAAATACAAATTTCCTCCATAAGTGAAAAACAAATACGTTGTAAAACATTAAAATGATCAATATATCAGTTAAAAAACAAACATGTATCTAAAACTTGAATATTTTATATTTTATGATGAGAACTTATAATATTTTGACATTTTAAGCAATGAATTTCAAATTTAGTCTATGAATTTTTGTCATTCTTTACAACAAATAACATGTCAGCACACCTCTCACTTCAGAATCCTGTTAATGGTTCAGTCTACACCACTGCTTCAGAGGAAATATGATGAGCATTACCTTATTGCCTATTGTAAAGAATTTATTATCTATGTGCATAAAACATGCATGCACATGTCACAAAATGTATACAGGTACCACTGAATGGACAGAAAAATTACAAAATCAACCAGGTAGAGTATGCCAGGTTCACATTACACAGAAGTATGATGACCTTTTTCAATCAGGTTAGGTTTTCATTTTAGGAAATGATGATTTTTTACTGTTGGCTTTACAGAAGTAAGGTGAACTTGAGAAATCATAATGAAGTGGAGTGACCTTTCCTCTCCTTTTTACTATTCTAGATTACTTACTACTGGATCATCTAGATGGGCCATAAATTTCATCTGAGTTATTCACTTTGATGAATGAATGTAAGAGGGAGGGTCTTCTTTCCTTCTTTTATTTTTAAGGGGACCAGAAAAATGAGTTAAAATATTTTTCTGTATCTTCAAAGATCCTTTCTCTTTGCTGTTTTTTCATTTAATTTATGTGTGTCAAAGTTATGAATACATCACATTTGTATAACCTGTTATGATTTTCAAAGCATTTTTATATATGGTAGTTTAACAAAATGTGCATGTTTTTACATTTCACTTACAGTAGAGTCAACTCTTCAAGCTTTGGGTGTTACATAAGAGAGAAAAAGAGAAAGAGATAAATATATAATAGTAACAATTTAAATGACATGGACTTGCTACTCTAAATATGTACAATAGGAGGCATATTCTTTCCTACAACTTCAATCATGTTTCATTCCCATTTGCCTCTGATAGTGTATCTCTCCATTCTGAGATTCTCAGGTGGAAAATGGGTATCTAATATAACATGGTTCTAAAACAAAAAGCAACTATTTCATCCAGTGCCCAACCATGGAGAATGATGTAAAGCAGTGGTCCACAACATTTTTGGAACATATATCCCTATGAGTAAAATTTGAAACTTAGCAAATCTAGCAATATATGCATACTTATTTGTAAATTATGTATATGCATTTCTGAACTGGTATATTGCTTACATTAAATGACCGACAACAGATAAAATTTAAAAGATGAGATACAGCGCTTCCGTGGTGGCGCAGTGGTTGAGAGTCCGCCCGCCGATGCAGGGGATACCGGTTCGTGCCCCGATCCGGGAGGATCCCGCATGCCACGGAGCGGCTGGGCCCGTGGGCCGTGGCCGCTGGGCCTGCGTGTCTGGAGCCTGTGCTCCATGGTGGGAGAGCCACAGCGGTGAGAGGCCCACGTACCGCAAAAAAAAAAAAAAAAAAAAAAAAAAAAAAAAAAAAAACCCCA
>NW_006799479.1:110400-115908 GCF_000442215.2 Lipotes vexillifer
AAAAAAAAAAAAAAAAAAAGATGAGATACAAATGCAACATAAATGGACATTTTTTTCTCATACTCCAACAGATCACTTTGTACCCACCTTGAAGTACTTGCCCTCCATTTTGGAGACTCTTGTAAAGTACGTTAAAGTAAGGAGGTTTAGGGAATTGTCAAGGGCAGTTTTAATGACATGCAACTTTTACCCTACATGCTGACTTTGCAGTCTTACAACACATATTATGTAACTTAATGTACTAACTTACCCATTCCTTGCAAAATTCTAACTAGATTATGCCTGAGAAAAATGCTATCTCATAAAGGTAAAATAATTTGTTGAAGGGAAGTACAAAATGGGAAGTAAAATCTAATTTCAAGGAAAACTTGGGAGGTGATGGATATGTTTATGGTCTTGATATTGATGGTTTCACAGGTGTATACTAATTCCCAAACTCATTGAGTTGTATATATAAAATATGCACAACTTCATATACATCAATTATACCTCAGTAAAGTGACTTAAAAAACAATAAAAACCCTAACATATGTATAAAATGGATAACTATAAAAAATAAATAAAATAAAATTCAAAAAAAAATAAATAAAAATAAAAAAATTTTAAAAACCCTTAATTTTCTGACTCTGGTGTCAAGATATCCCTCTTCTAGATTTTATACCACAATTTTGATTATTAGGAAGATACTAGAATTATAATTCTCTACACACACACACACACACACACACACACACACACATGCACATGTGCACGCACACACCCCCTGCCCATCACCCCTTTCATCCTCTCATTTGCAAGGCTGTTATTATAAGAGTAGCAGTTACATATTTTGATTTAGAATGGTACTAGAAATAACCTCATTGCCACCCCATGTTAAAAATGATCTTCCCTGGGCTTCCCTGGTGGTGCAGTGGTTGAGAGTCCACCTGCCGATGTGGAGGACTCGGGTTCGTGTCCTGGTCCGGGAGGATCTCACATGCTGCAGAGCGGCTGGGCTCGTGGGCCATGGCTGCTGGGCCTGCGCGTCCGGAGCCTGTGCACCGCAGCAGGAGAGGCCACAACAGTGAGAGGCCCGCATACCGCAAAATAAATAAATAAATTAATTAAATTAAAAAAAAAAATGATCTTCCCTGATGACCTGAGATTTTACTTCTTCTCATTGGGCACTTATCTGTGAGATAATTTGAAAAATTTGAAAAGGAAATAAGTTCCTGTGTTGAAAGAATTTGCATTTCTAATGTTATCTCATTATTATGTATTTGCTTGTTTGTTTATTAGTTTATTAATTTCATCCTGATGATATTTCACTCCTTTTTACAACCAAAGTCTTATCAATACAACTCCATCACCCCTGTGATAACTTGGTCATCCGAGGTCAGATGATAAAGGGTAAATATCTGAAAAAAATGGGAGCATCTCAATTACTGGGAACTGGAGAGCACATATACATGTAAGACATAAATACATATTATTATATTGAAAACTTTGGGCCAGTCAGACAAAGTTGAAAGTGGACCAATTCCAGTTTGCGCCTCCTGACTTAGAATTTACAACTTAAAAAATCACCAAAATGAAATAAGTACTAAGAAAACCCTAAGGGAATCCTAAGTCCTTGAAAGTACACAGCCAGGGTCCATTCAACTCAAATCAGAGCATTAACAAGTGCTTCAGGGAAAAGGTAGCTTTTGTGCTGGGCACCAAAGAATGAATAGTATTTCCAAATATCGCAAGGGGTGAAGAATAATCATTAGCAAGAAAAGAACGTGGTCAATTCATCTGAGCATTGTGTGGAGAGTTTTTTATACTCTGGGGTACAGGATGTGAAATATGGTGTAATAGAAGGTAGGTTTAGAAAGGTCTCTTAGGGCAAGACTTGAGGGATCTTAAATGTCATGATAAGACATTTGGGCTGGATTCCATAGGCATTGGGAAGCCATCGGAGGGCTTTGCAAGAATAGTAAAATGATCTACTCCCCATCTTCACAAAATGTTTCTGGAAGCAGTTGGGAGGAATGGGTGGGAAAGATATAAAATATGGCTTAAACTAGGGTATTGGTTGTGCAGTTTAAAAGCAAGAGAGAGAAAAGGTAGTATTTGTATGTTTCAGTGTCTGATTAAATACAAGGAAAGGACAATTTGAAGGTAATTCCAAGTTTTCTATCTCAATAACAAGGTTGAATAGTGAAGTTATTAGCTGAGGCTGGGAGCACAGGAAAAGAGGTTTGGAAGAGATATGAGTGCTGAGTTTGGTTTGGGACATTCTGAAATCGGGTGTTAATACTGGATACACAGTCCACCAGCAAACAGGATTTTGGTAGTGTTCTTAAAATTCATAGCGATATTTCCAAAATAAATATTTGATCTTATCACTTGGTCCTTGAATCCTTCAGTGGTTTCTTTTTTTCTTTTTTCGCGTTACGCGGGCCTCTCACTGTTGTGACCTCTCCCTTTGCGCAGCACAGGCTCCGGACGCGCAGGCTCAGCGGCCATGGCTCATGGGCCCAGGCGCTCCGCGGCATGTGGGATCTTCCCAGACTGGGGCACGGACCCATGTCCCCTGCATTGGCAGGCGGACTCTCAACCACTGCACCACCAGGGAAGCCCCAGTGGTTTCTGATTGTCCCTAGAATCAAGTCCTAACAGCACAGCATGGCATAGGAGGCCTTTGTGTTCTAGCACCTGTTGACCTCTCTGGCTATGAATCTTGCCATTCTGCTGTCTCACAATAGGGGTTTAGCCATCCTGAAATATTTAATTCCCAAACTGTGACATGATCTCTTTCAAGCCTCTTCATATGTTGGCCTCTTTGCTTATAAGCCCCTTGCACATACCCTGACCCTGGCTACCTTTGACTGGCTGCCTTCTACTAGGCCTTTAGTCTCAATTCAGATGTTACCTTCTCTCAGAAAATACCCTGAGCCTTTTCTCCTAGAAGAGGAAGCTCTCCAGATGTACTCCTATTTGCTCACCTCTGTCAAAGCACAAAGATGCCATGTTAACCCTCATGTTCACAGCATCTAACATGGTGTTTGGAACACACTCTGTTGCAGAAAAGCGTTGTGGCCTTTTCATATTGATTAAGTAGAGCCATTCTTATTTTGATACACTTTCAAATTGATAAGAGAATATTAGTAGAATTGCATCATTCCCTGAGACTGAGGAACACTGTAAACCCAATGTGTGATTACAGAAGAGGAGCTGGTATATGTTGCTCAATTCTGACTTCCCAGGATTTCTTCTTTGTGAATGTGGTCTCTGCAAAGTGGTTGTGTTGGTATATTGTGGGATGAAATCTGACACTAAAATCATGGGCATATTGATATTAGAAAAGCAGTTCAAGCAGAGAGGAGAAATCTAGTCAAGGCCAGGTTGTCAGGGATACAGGACTCACTGCAGTCAGGGAGATTGACACCTGCACTGTAGCCTTTGTTTATTTGATGTAGGGTTAGAAGGCAATATCCTCCCTGTGCAAATCAATCTGTCACAAGTAAGGCAGCCCAAAGGTCTCTAATCTAAAATTATTAATTTCATTAAAATTCATAAAATAAATAAGACATACATTTTAAATAGGCTAATAAAGTCTAAAATCATTAAAATATCCTAACATATTATAATAACATTAATTTATTCAAATGTACAACTAAAGATAGATACCCCTTGGGGCTAAGACAGCGATGCATAATATTCTTCAGTCTGTTCCTGGGAATAAATGATACATTGTTTTTGAGCCTTAAGTGCCAAGCAATACAGTAAACCAATAGGTTGCTATAGCAGCATGTTCAGATAAATTTTCATTTCTCGCTGGTTTCTAGCAGTTCCTACTCCTCCTTCTTTTTACTTTTTTTTTTTTTTTAGTTTACCTTGCATGTCTGTGAAAAGCCTAGATGAGGTTGATAATGTACATGTAATTGATATTGAGTTTGGCACATCTTGAAATCATGATGCCATGATCCTTTCAGTCACTCTCCTAGATCTTTTCTTTAAAAATAATTTCCTGTACGCTCAATATTTTAATATTTTCCTGCCCTCTGAGAGGAAATGTATCTGTTCTAAGAAACAGACCCTATCATTGAACAATAATAACACCTATCATATATCTAGTGCCTACTGCATTTGATATATGTGTGTGTGTGTGTATACATACATATATATATATATATATATATATGCATAGATATTACATTTTATACATTTAAAAAACATTCTTACATAAACACTTTGAGATAGGCTTCATTTTTTCCCATTTCACAGATGAAAATCTAAGCATTAAAAAATAGTAAAAACATAATTCATTCAGTAGAACATGCAATAATTACTTACTGTGTAACTATTAAGTGCCTAGTGCTCTACTACATATTTAGAGTACAATGAATAACAAAACCAACCAGGATCCTTGACTGAATGGAGTTACACTCTAATGAGGAATATAGAACATAATAAAAAGTCACACAAATATATGAAAACTTACAACTGAAATGGTGTTACAAAGAGATGTATTTGATGTTATAATGATGATTTGACCAAGTCAGAGAGAACACAGTAACTCCATAGCATCACTAGAATTTGGACTTTAGAGACAATTCTGGACTTAAAAATATTGCATTCTTGACACTCTTCTAGGTTTTATTTTTTTCTGTCATTCTTGATATAGCATGCATATACACTGTGGGGAGAGATTTACTACCACCCAAATATTTAGTGAACCTAGGGGAAGAAAAACAAACGAGAATTGATGCTAAAGGTGTGTGTGTGTGTGTGTGTGTGTGAAGGAAGGTAGCCTGAGGAGGGAGGTGAAAGCCCACTTCATGCTTCTCATCTTTGGACTGTGAGTAGCCTGAAAGGCTGACTCCATTGGAGGCTAAAGATACCTGCTGTAAGATGCTGCACTGATGGGCAGAGTTAAGCCCGTAATAGATAGTTAAAAGGCCTGGAGTCCAGGGAAATCTCCAGACAGCTGGCTGAACTGGACCCTACATTTTTGTTTGACTTTCTACCCCATTATTTTCACCTTATGGATTGAACCTGGCTTTCCTGGCATAAATGCCACATAGCACTTGGTTATTTAGCTCCACTGGTTTTATTCCCTGGTTTAACTTGATTTCCTTCAACCACCCATGATTTCTGACTTGTCTCTCCAAACTCAAATACAATATCCTGGTTTCTACTTGGTGATCTGAATATATCAATTGCTACTTTGGGAGGATACCAATAGTCAGAAGACCTGGATTTGAATTTTGGTTCTACCACTTATCAGATGGTAGAAAATAAATTTACTTAATTTTTCTAAATTTCTTTTTTTCTCATCTGTAAAATGGGACTAATAATGCTTACCTCCTAGGATTGCTATGAAGATTAGTTGATATACATTTGAAAATGCTTAAATGTCAATTTCCCACACTCCTAACACTAAACTTTTTTTGTACAATGTTGAAATTTTTATGTTAGATTATTTCAGTCATAAATGTGTTGAGAATAGCTAACATTTTTCACATACATAAAGCATTCCTG
>NW_006799479.1:116587-167531 GCF_000442215.2 Lipotes vexillifer
ATTCCTGCTCACACTGAAAAGACTAGAAATACAGTCATGAATTCAAAGCCAAATATATACCTAAGCTGGAACTTTATCACTGAGAGAGGCATTATAAGGTGTGTTGTGCAAGGACCTATATGCCACCCAACTGTTATCTTCAGATTTTCAGGTATAGCTAAGGCCCTTTAGACAGCAACTGTGTCATATCTGTCTTTTCTTCCTTTGGTTCGTAAATCAAGTATAAGAGGCATTTAATCATCATTTGATGACTAAATTAATATTCATTTCCATTAAGACCATACCAGAGTTCTTACTATCATCCATGACTTTTTCTAAAGCTCTTTTTTTGAGTTATATCTTTAGTTCATACTACTTCTTGGAACTCCCACAAGCCTGAAATCTATTGCTGGAAGCAAAGTTCCTTTTCTGTGTAGATATAACTCTTATGACTCCAGAACTACTTACCTTCCCCTACTGTCTTCCGTCTTTCCTATGCTACCACCCAAAGATCAATTAATAAGACTGTATTCATCTTATCCAGTTGTACAACATGATACATTATTATCATATTCTTTTGCAATTCTGTCTGATAAAAGATCTATTATCATTCGAGAACACCTCTCCCACTCCGACTTCAAGTTATTTTAATATTTTAAGTGTTGTTGTCTGACACACACATGTTTCCTATACCAACAATGAAGTTTTCCTGTGATTGTTTGCATCTGAAAGTTTGTTTATCTAGAAGTATCTATTGTTACTCCTGATCTGGGAAAGCAGATAATAAACAATAGTCCCAAAATGTGTAGTGAGGCTGGATTTATATAGAAAATGAATGAGGTCAGGTTTAGCTGCTCCATTTATTTTTGCACCCTCAACAATCAGTGCCAATGGCTATGTAGTCAGTTTTGCTGTTGTTATGTTGTGGCCATCCTAGATAGCTACTGCCTAAGAGAGGTTATGATTGTGAAGCCTGTTAACATTTCATGTGTCAGAAATAGAAGTACCGTCATTATTAGTATATTTTCCATGTGGTGCTTCTGACTGACACTAAAAATTATAAAGAACTATTCTAATTCAGAACTAGTTCGTTGGTCAGGCTATGTCAGTTATGAGTTGGCTGCATCTGCTGGCAAAGCAAATAGCTTGCAGTGCACGGATTTATGAGACATTAGCAAAAGACAGAAGAAAGAAGAGGGAGGGCAATGGTATTCAGTATGTGTCCTAGTCCATTTGAGCTACTATAACAAAATACCACAGACTGAGTAGCTTATAAACAAAAGAAATTTATCTCACAGTTCTGGAGGCTGAAAGTCCAAGATCAGGGTGCCAGCATGGTCCAGTGTGGGTCCTCTTTTGGATCCCAGACTTTTCATTGTATCCTCATATGGCAGAAGAAGCTAGGGATCTCTCTGGAGCCTCTTTTATAAAGTACTCATCTCAACCATGAAGGTTCCACCTTCATGACTTTTAAGCACCTCACAAAGACCCCACCTACTAACCCCATTGTCTTTGGGACTTAGGATTTTAATGTATGAATTTTGGGAGGACACAGTCAGATCATAGTGGTTTGGAACAAACTCCTATTGGAGGCAGAGGGTAGAGGACAGCAGAGTCCACAGTAATAGAAGAATCTTATATACATGGGGTCCACTGAATGGTAAAAATGCAAAAAATAAAAATGACCAGGAATTTCTAAGCAACCACTATATGCTGCTGATCTCCTGCTGAGGAAAGGAATGTCATATTTCATTCCTAGCTTATTAGAATTTGTTTCTCTCTTTTTGAGGGTAGGGGCTATAAGAAAACATCTCTCATTCTATAATCTAAGTCAGTATAAGAACCATTCTTTTATAACTTGAAAGAGTTAAGTATTTAGGAAAAGAGAGAATGAACTCCTAAAAAGGCAATATTCTGGATTTAGTTCCCTGGTTTCATTGCAAGGTGTGTTGTGAACTATTGCTTG
The DNA here is from genome assembly GCF_000442215.2 of Lipotes vexillifer. Taxonomy (NCBI): domain Eukaryota; kingdom Metazoa; phylum Chordata; class Mammalia; order Artiodactyla; family Lipotidae; genus Lipotes; species Lipotes vexillifer. Next base: position 118,533 of record NW_006799479.1, read on the forward strand.
AGTTGTCACTTTCAGATTTCACATCACTGATGCAAGGAAGTCTGGTTTCAAGCAAGTCTGGGATAAATATGAAAAATCCAGTGGGATGAGGGTCATCCCGTGAATAGGCTCATGTGCACATGCCTGAAGCTTGTCAAGGATTTTCTTTAACATAGAATAACAATTCAGTTTGTCAAATACATGTTTGATAGAAAAAAGAATGATTTTCTTTTCAGAAAATATAATTATACCCAAACATATTAGGATAAGTCTGTTTCATAAAAAAAAGTGTCATCAGTTAAAGAGCTCTTTTCTTATTTGTTTTTGGTCAAGGAGTGAAATTATATTAGGATCATACATGATGGGACTTCTAGGCATGGTTCAATTTTTTTGTATCTAATACCTAGGGGTAGACGTATTCATCTTAAAAGGGTCCCCACAGTGACTAAACCACCCGCTGTTGTAAACACCTGTTTATATATCTGATTCTTCTTGAAAGATCTTCAAAGATTATGTGTTGTCCAGCTTAGCCCCTAATCACCTAGTATAGAACTCATCTTTGTAGTAAGTAATGACTATTTTCAGAATTGGTTTAAATAGCTGAGAAACCTTCCATCTACCACTACCCCCAGGATCCCTGTAGGAAAATCACAGAAATACACCCTCCGGAGATATACATCATCTCAGAAGTCTCTCTCCCTCAATGTCAGCTTTGGAAAGGCTGCCCCAGTCATCTACCAGGTGAAGACAGGTTCTTAAATGGTGCTTGATGAGTCAGTACTTCTAAAACTCCCAACTATGGAAGAAAGGAAGATTTGGACTCTTCCAGTCATCTCAGAGAGATAACGTCCTCTAGAGGAAGAACATTCCCTTAGAGAAGATGCTTTCCTTTTTTTATTGACCATAATCACCTGCCAGGCTGATCGCAGCAGCAGGAGTTGTTGCTGCTAAAGTGTGACTGATGTGCCACTTTGGTAAGAATTCACATAACACTGCTGGACACGGGCCAGGAATGGGCCTGCATGCACAGAGCATGAATACAGTGCATGATTTAGCACCATCTGGGGCTTGCCTTCAGACACGTTAAAGGGCAGAGAATTGGAACCCAACTCAGAACGACAGCCATAAGGAACATAAGCAAACAGTGCCGTGAAGTAACTGATTATATTCCCTTGATATTTCCTCCCCAGAGCCTAGCCAAATGAAGACCCTAACTAATCTTTTCTCAATCTTGGTTTTGGGAGATGGGGCACAAAAGGGATTTAATAGTCTTGGGAGTTGCTGAGTCCTCTGGAGAATATAGCCATAGCAGAGACATGGGCAAATTGATTCAAGCCATAATGCTGAAGCTTGCAGGACAATGAAACTGTGAATTTTTATACATAACATATACTAATTGGTTAAAAATAAATGTATTGATGTGATGCAGAAAAATAGGCAATAACCATTGTGGGATTTTAGCATAAATATTGATAGATTTGCAATATGAGACAGATGACTAAATGCTGTCATATCCTAGATATTTGATAACCTATTTTCTTGTGTCAGGGTTGGAGGTCATTAGGTTTATTGCTCAAGTTAAAGTTTTTTAATATTTATTCAACTCAAAGTTTTATTAATCTGATTAAAGTTTGAGTTTTGGATAAGCCAAATTCAGCTATTACATGAAATACAAATAATTCCCAGATGATCAAGCATGGTTGCTTATTTTAATCTGCATTTAACTACAGTATATTTTATCTAAATTCAGATGCAAGTCACATAACATAATGCCAAGGAGTTCAACCTAAACTCTCAGGGGAACGCCATTTATTAGCATCTTCATGATTAAAGAAATATTTAGTACTAAGACTTGAACACATTAAAGAAGAAAAGCTAACTGCCATTTGAGCTATGAGCTTACATATCCCATATTGTGATCAGCACATTTCTTTCACAATAAACTTTGGGGTTAGTTAGGGAGAAGTTATTATTTGGTTGGCATCTCATTATAGCAGAATTCATATTTAGAGAGAGAATTTTTTGACAGGGCCACTGAAGGGGACTTAACAATCCCTGTGTTGTGGGGATGTCACCCGAACTCCATTGACCTATGAACTATGTATTATATACCCAAGATACTACTATTAAAGTGCTACGTAGAACTCAAATATAAAATGAAGTGTGTCCATATGGCCTTGCCTTTTGAGAAATTTAAAACAATTCAGTTTATTTGGGTAGACTCGTAGGTATGGAAGCTGCTAGAGAGAACAACGCAAGAATATGGTTTTGGTTTTATAAATTCTACAACAATTTGGAGAGCAACATGTAGAGCAAGAGGCAGAGACAGAGAGAGAGGAGAGTCATTTAAGGAGCAGTAGAGTAGGAGAGATAGGACATAGGTCAGACTTAAATGAGGAGGGAAGGATCTGGTTCCCAGAGATAAAAGGGAATGGTGGCCATTGGGGGAAGATTCAGGAAAAGTGTGAAGCAAAAACGAGAATGTCAAGCATTGACAGAGCTATGCCAGCCTATCTGAGAGTAGGGGCCTCTGCTGGTAAGTCTGGAGCGAGAATGTTGAGTAGTCAGGGTGGAATCAGGTAAAACTGGATCCTATATGGAGGCACAGAAAGGTTAAAGGACTTTCCAAAGCACATTAGTAAAGTGTGGCAAAGATAAGACTCAACTTTAAATACGATCCTCAGTATTATACTGCGGGCTTTTTCTAGGTTTAACAGCAAGTCATCTGTCTGGGTTATATCTACAAAGTAGCAGTAAGTGTTGACCCTGGACTCAGAACCATCCCACCACAGTTGTAGGATTAACTTTCATGAAAGTTACCTAATAATGTCATCTGAAATGGCCTAGACATATTCTAGCCAACTTTTTAGAAATCATGAGTTTGTGTTTTTAATGGAATCGTTATATTTAATTCCCTTTACTTTTTCTTGACTTTAACAGTTGAGATACCATTGCTGTAGTGTGTTTAATTTTCTAAAATACAAGTCAATGTATGAATAGGACATGTGGCTATCTAAGCTTGGTTTGTTATATAGCACAAATAATCCCATGGGAACAGTCTACCGCTGTCATACAACCTCTCTTCCCTAATATCTACTACTGTAAGGAAATATAATTGCACTATTATCATGTTATATGCTAACAGCAGCATGGTCAAAACTGTCTATGTGTTGCCATGACAACCCCATCTAAGATAAAAATGGTATTCACAACACGTATTTACCTAGAGTTTATTTTTGTCCTTTAGGCTCTTCAGTGGCCAACAAGGAATTATTATTCAGAATTTTAGCACAAGATCCATTCTCACTGTTACCAATGTGACACAGGAGCACTTCGGCAACTATACTTGTGTGGCTGTCAACAAGCTAGGCACAACCAATGCAAGCCTGCCTCTCAACCGTAAGTAACACAGGGTTGCCAAAATGCTCCCAGGGCCTTTTGGCTCCTATCTATAGAGCTCAGCCTGATGTGACATATTCCTTACACAATATCCTTACAGAGGAAATTTGGCCCCAAAATAATCAGGGTGTTGGAGAATTTTATAATCCCTATAGAATTCCATATGTGCGTAGAAAAATATCTTAAATCTGAGAAAAGGGAAAAATTACATAAATAATAGGATCCACTAAAAATGTCTTCTGACTGAAGACAGTTGGTTTGGTGGAATTTAGTTTTTGTTATGTTTTGTTTTTAAAAATGTGTTATATTTCAGCATAGATTAATTTAGATTGAATTTACTCTTGGTTGGCTTTCTCTAGATGTTTATCTTGAGATAGTGAGAATTTCACATGTCATAAACAAAATAAAATAGTAAGTAAATGATCATGGACAAAATATTTTATCCATATAGATAATGTTTTTACTCAAAAGTGTATTTTGAAATATAACTTAAGGTTTTACTAAAATAGGTACTTTATTTCTAATGTGTCTTTGTTCTGAAGGACTAGAAATGAAAAAAGAAGAGCAAACACAAGGATTAGTGGAAGGGAAAGAAATATATGTTAATGTTTTCTCCTACAATTAGTTTTAGTGCTTTTCAGAAGCTGAGTAACCAACAAATTGTTATAACCATAAAATATTCCTGATTTTGAAGTGGAGTGTTTCTCAAAATGTTCACAGAAAACTATAGAGAATACACTGTCTTTTCAGTTCCACAAAGTTATCTTAACCATACTGATCTTTGATAATTTATATTTTTATAGTAACCTGACATATGTATATTTATGTTATCATCCTGTGTTAGTAAGCTGTCTCTGAAAAATGCAAATACTGTGAGTTCATCCCAGACATGATCATTTCTATTTTGCAGAAATGGGGAACGGGATATGTAATATCCCTGTTTAATAACATACTATAATAAGAAGTTTCCTGATTTATGAACTTTGAATTGCCATGAGTTAAGAAACTCTGTTGTTAAATAAAATATATCAGTTGGTTATTAATAGAAAATAATCATTTGAAAATGATTTGTGCTGTATGTACTTTTAAAACATCACATCATTTATTATTCCAGCTTAATATTACGAAATATTTCTTAGTATCCCCCACTCTGAAAGAAAAGCATTGCTTGCTGTGCAATAGCCAAAGTATAATATACTTGCTTAAGTTTCTTCCATGAGGATTATTTATTTTTTGTAATTATTAATAATATCATTGAAAATATTATAGAGCAGTATGAATTCCAATTTAATGTAAATATTGATACTTCTTTTGGTATGTTATTAATATTTTAAATGTTTTAAATATTCAAGAACCTGAAGGAGTAAGTGAATTAAACAAAATAAAGACAGATTTAAGGCTTAATAACACATTAACTTTTGCTATTTAAATTTCTAAGTCACACTCTGATTTTCAAAACTGAAGCATTAATGACTGTGATGAATTAGGAACAATTATCACTGATCTGTTTGCTTTACCCTGGCAAACTTAGTGCAGTCCTCTGGATATAATGCACTGCTGAAAAGGCTCCTAAATGTGGTATCTTCAGAATGGACTCTAATCGTCTTCCTTTGCCACTGGCTTTCTGTAGGTAGAAGTGCTAACAATTACTAGTGCAATTTGATTAATTCGTTAAGAAAGACATGCAAATCTTGTCTGTAATTTTGAACACAGCCCTGAAGTTTGAAGAAATATCTGTATATTCAAAACTCTTGTATGACATCACCGGAAACTCTTATTGCACTAAGCATTTCTATTTATTACAGTGATTACTTTTGTATAGTTTTTATCTCTCCACAAAATTATATTTGTTGAGAAGACAGTATCAATATCTGAATAATCATTTTATCTCCCATATCGCTATGCACAGTGTCTGCTATTTAATAGACAATTAGCAAATCCTTAGTGAATAAGTGAATTAGTTAAACATTGAATAAGTGATGGAATGTATCATGAATAAATGAATGAATGAACTGAGTTTTAGCTGTAGAATGTGTATTATAATCTCTAGCTATACAAGGCAATATCACAGTGATGACAACACTTATTGTGAGCTTTTACTATAGAATAGATCCTATTCTAATTTCTTCATATGGATTTGTTCCTTTAATACTCACACAATCCAAAAAGGTAAATTCTGTAATTCCCTTCTTACAGATGAGGAAAATAAGATGAAGAGAGTTAAAAGCTTGACCAATGTCAAATGGTTCATAAGTGACAAAGCAAATATCTGAATCCTGACAGTCTGGGTTCAGGGCCTCAGCTGTTAACTTCTATGTTTCACTGTCTCCCACTATGACAAACATAAAACCATCGATGGAGATAAATTTTATCATTTACAACATATTTTGGAAAGATATACCTCTACATGTAACATGCTTGCCCTTCTTAGGGTTTTTATGAACTTAAATAATTTAGGGTGCTATTCTTCAATAGATACAAACTCTTTTTAAACAAATGTTTAGAAATAAACAACATACACCAGATATAAAATTTAAGTAATATGAAAGATGAATGGGGTTAATGTTTGACTGAAAAATTATTAAAAACGAGACTCAGAGACATTTAAACACACATTTTTATGGGATTTTAAAACTCCTCGGAATGGTACAGTTATCCAACACAGGCATTGTAAGTCTTCATTGAAATCTTCAGCTTCCTTAAAGTTCTTATGAAACTAGCTGGAGAGAGCAATGTGTCCCTTAATAAGAATTCCTGTCATATATTCACAAGGTCTGTGGATGGGAAGGTCTTCAACCTCTAAACTGATCCAAAACTAGTGGCCAGTCCTAAGCTGATCTAATATTAGCCTATGACCTGCTAAAGAATTTTTAAAAATCTTTTATTGACTATCAGCCCTTCCTATAGTCAAGGGAGTGTGTAAAACTAACTCGCCCATCTTCTAATCTAGGAGAAAAGAGTTAGGCTCCAAAGAGTCTGCCACATGTGTCCATGATGATATGTGGAACATACCATGAGTAAAAAAAAAAATCATGATTTCTATCCATGAATAGTTAATATGCTCAAAGAGAAGGTAATCATAAATGTGAATTTCCTAGTATAGTGCTTATACATAGCAAACACTCTATTAAGTGTTATCCACTGAGAATCAGGTCCCCATCCATAACTATTTAGGATAAATCCTGACTCTGTTACAATCTACTCCTGATTTGTAATAACCTACATTTTCCAGATCAACAAGAAAGCAAAAGGCAAGAAGTTGTAGTTTAGAGTCCTGCCATAACTAAGACCATCCAAAAAGGAATGTAGCACTTTTTGGTGTATAAATGTGTGTGTGTGTGTGTTTCACATAAAGGGAGACAAGCAGGTCATAATGTGAACCACAGTTCTACCGCATATAGTTGTGAGATTTTGAGTAAGTTACCTAAATGCCAAAGCTTCAGTTACTTCACTAATAAAATGAGAGCAATAATAGCTCCCACCTACGGGATAAAAATTAAATGGGATGATGCATGTAAAGCACTTAACACTTAGCCTGGATCAAAGTAAGCATTGAATAAATGCTAGTCATTGTTATTATATCACATCCCCAAAGAACACTCAGTTCAATTGTTTTCAAAAACTATATATAGATGGCTGAACTTATTTGATGACTGACTGTCCAGTACTTTATTGAGGGTTTAGAAAGTAAGTTGTCATTGGCAAGCCAGGGAGAAGGCATGCAAATTTGATATAATGTCCCAACTCTAGCTCATAACTTAACCTCATCCCTTGCTCAGTGCATGAACCAGACTTTATGGCACTAATTCCAGGTTAAATATGATGTTCACAGCATAGAGGTTCAGACATCTAGGAGGTTTAAAGAGTAAAGGCAGAAGTAAAACGATTGTCCTATGAGGTTCTGATCATTTATTCAATAGCAATATTCATTCATCAAATATATATATTGACTGCCTACAATGTACAAAGCACTGTGCTAGATGTTGGAAAGAAAAGTATTCACAGAAAGGGAACTTCCTCAAAGAGTTCTCAAGTGAATGAGCAGAGAGGTACAAGAAACAGATAACTGTAACGCAGTACAGTCAACAGTAGCATACAAGGGCAGAGAAGAGCCTCTTAATCCAGTTTGAGGGCCATGAAATGACTGTCATCTAGAGTAGGTATATCACCATATGAATTATAACTAAGCTACAACTCAAAATATTATTTTAGCTATCATTGTCTTATTTTCAAAGGCAGAACTTTGCAGAGTACATTCAACAACAATCATGAGCACAATGTAGAGGCATAGATGAAAGAATGATATACTCAGTCTTAATGACTCAGGGAAAGCTATAGAGGAGACCCTTGAAATAAGGATGTGATTGGGTTGAGCCTGGGTGTGGGAATGGGAGAGAGAAAAATACTCCTGTATGGAACAGCTCATGTAAAGACATGGCAGTATGAAGCAATCTGATACATTTGAAGACATGGTAGTATTTTAATATGGTTAGAGTAAAAGGTGGGAGAAGAGAATGTTAACAGATGAGACTGGACACGTTGGTGGACTTAGGACAGAAAGGACTGCAGATGAGTTTGGACTTTATCCTTCTGGTTTTGGAGAGCCACTGAAGCAACTTAATAAAGGAAGGACATAAACTGATTTAGTTTCTGAAACACTTTCTTAGGAAATGTGGAGGGCTAAACCCAGGTATTAGACTTGTAAGAAGATAACTGCACAAAAAGAGTAACAGAGATGAAAGAGATAATTAGGACAGAGGAGTTAATGACCAAATCTGAAGAGAATGGGAAGGAAATTGTGGGAATTTAGATAACTCCCAAAGTTTAGTTTGGGTGACATTAACCAAGCTAGAACATAACAGGAGGATTAGCCATTTTATATTTGGGGAGAAGGTGGAGATTGAAAAAGAGAAATGTTTTTAACTTTAGACATACTCAGTTGGAGGCAATGTCCAATAGGTAGCTGTACTTTATAAAGTCCAGAATGGACATATGATCTGGAAGCTCTCAGCATGGACGTGGTAGTTTCCACTCTGAGAGTAAATAAGATTTCTCATGAAGGCCATGTGGAGTGAAAAGTTGAGCAAAGACTGAAATCCAAGTAAAATCAGCATTGAGGAGTGAGGAGAGAAAGGGAAGCATCCTGTAGAAGCATGTGGATTTGGGGTGGATGGAGATGCCAGAGGAGGACAGTGCCACGGAAGCCATGGGAGTAGACCTGTCCGCAAGAGGGTCAGCAGTGTCCAATGCTACATCGGGCCAGAGAAAGTCTGAAAATCAGCCACTGTCTCTGACAACTGGCAGCTACTGGTGATCTTTGCCAAAGCAGTCTCTATAGAAAACTGGGAGTAGAAGCCAGATTAAATTTAAATAAGCAGATTCGATTTAACAGGTTGATGAAGAAATAGAGACATGTGTACTAAATACTCTTTCTATAGGCTAGGCTCTGAAAGGAAGAACACAGACTGATGATCTGCCTTGATGCCTCATCAGCTGGCCTGACGTGGGCTTCTTTTCTGATGAATAGGCCTAACGGTCAGGTGTATATCAACAACTCCCTGACCTGCAAAGATGCAGCACCGTAGTCTTTGGTGAATGATACTTCGCATGCTTTTGCTTTTTTGCAAGCCTCCCTCATTCTAATTTCTTAGCCTCTTTTCTCACATCTTTCTCGGGTCCCAGAGAAGCAAGAAATGACTTTGATTTAATATGAAGTCACCTTAAATTCTTTTGCCTTCTGTGGCCTATAGACCTTAGACTTTAATTGTAAGAGGAGCTGTAATTCTAAGCAGAGATGTCAGTAATTTCATCAATAGAATTACTTCAGGTAGAGAGTATATACTTTTTCAAGTAAGGGGAAAGCAAAATTTATGGAAAAAACTATAGGAGAGCTAGTATACAATGAATCCCTCATCCTCTAGATTACGTGTCCAGAAATTTCTAAAGTATGTCTGTGTTATAAAAAGTCTCTTTGTGAGAGAGAGGTAGAGAAAGAGGCAGAGACAGAGAGAGAGAGGGAGAGAGAAAGAGAAAATATTCTGCAGATCACTGTAGATCAGCCTCAGGGATCAATGCTTTAACAAACTTAATAATGGATGACAGCGTGTCAACTATTCATAGCAAAATTCCTTATTAAGTAAAAAATTTGGGATTCAGAATTATTGGGGATTTTGTTATTATTTTTCAATCGTATTTTTTGCTTCCTGAATGTGAGCAACTGAAAGAGATGATTCCTCTAAGTCTTCTCCTTAAAGAATGTGAACTGAATAGTCCCATCCTGCCATCTATGGGTCCAGTTCATCAAATGTACATCATCATTTGATCAGTAATTTAGTAACCAGTAAAAGTCATTTTCATAAGTAAAACATGTATATGCTTTGTTTCCTACTTTCTCATTATAGGACACATATTATAAGGCTCAATCTAAAGGGAAATAAGGAAAGATAATTACTTGAGAAGGAAGAAATCTTAGAACTCTATATAAACAATATACTTAACATTTATATAGCTTTGTTTAATACAGTCTTCTCACGAGACCTAATATGTGAAAGTATTTAGAACAACTCAAGGTTTAATATTAACAAAATCTTTTCTTACAGTCTCAAATAGGTAGCAATAATATTGCTACAATGCATGGTTGCCAAACCACTCTTTAATATGTTTCCTAAAGGTGGTGTCAAATATTTTGCTAGAACATAGGTCCTAATGATGCTACAGGGACTTCTCTCCTTTTCTTGTGAGTGTGGGGTGTGTGTGTGCACACATATGCATGAATCTGCATTTATTCAAATAACAAAGTATTTATTTACCTCAGAAATATTACACATAAAATATTCAAAGGACTCACCAAAACTTTGTCGTTTCCCTCTCTTAGTAACGCTGTGGAGACAATAACAAAGTTCCAATTGTAAATGCTTTATACAATCAAGGGTTATTTAACTTTCTGGAAAATCTCCTCTCATTTTAGAGAATATTGCTTCCCAGTCTATTTAATTTGATGGACACCTCCTCTTTGAGATTAAAAAAAAAAAGTCAGTAGCTCTTATCCAAAGGGAAAATGAGAAGGACTATTGGAGAAAGAATGTGTGTAGCATAACAGTTTTTCCCTGTTTAGATCTGACTGATGCAGGCAAACTTTATTTTTTGACTGATTTGTTGAATATGGAACCAGCTGTGCCCTTGCAAGTAATATTTCAGCTCTCTGCTTGCTTCAAATGTCCCCACATGCCACTAAGCAACTGTATGAGCTCTCTGTTACTTTTGCCTATTATAATGAACTCTGATTTCATGTGAAAGGTGATACCATGAATTTGAATGATTCATATTTTAGATTGAAATTGATCTCCCCTCCTGCAACTTAAAAGAGATAGGGTTTTCATTTTGGTTGAAAGAGGCAGCAATAAATTTAGACTCGATGATTATTAAAGACAGCATGCTATGTGAGCCAACTTGCTTTATCCTCACAGCTTTATGATGTTAATGGAAACCCTCTCTTGGATGCTCTAGCAATAAATATTTGACAAAAATTAGGTTTGCAGATACAGGTAGATTTTGATATAGCTAAATCGGCCTATCAGATGGCACTCTACTAAACTGAAATATACATGCACAGTCATAATCATCACACAAATAATGGATGCATACAAATTTGCTGAAATGGAGTTATGAGTACAGCCAGAGATTTTTTGCTCCCTGACCTCATACCTAGATCCTATGTGTATTCTCAAGAAGCTAGACACAAAATGGTCATTCATTGCCATACTTAAGAGATGATATCCAACAGTTTGAAGCCTTATAGGATATTTGGTCCTGTAGAAAACATCCACAAAAAAATTGGCATACACTAAAAGGTACTTAAAATTTGGTCCTATTCAAAACGTCCATAAGTGTATTTGGTCCTTTCCAAATGGTATTGGACAGGACTAAATATCAAAGACTTTTTGGCATGTACCAATGTCTCATGGACATTTTGGACAAGACCAAAATCTGCTAAACAGTTGATGCAGTTAGAATAACCGCTAAAACCTGCGGTGTTCCAGTTCATCAAATTGCTGCTAGTGAGAACCAAAAACGGATGCTGACAGAGCTTTTGTTATCCGTGTCAAATGGCAGAACTCTGGAGCTAGAGTAGGTCTCAGATATTACCTAGTCAAATTTTTTCAAACTTTTTAAAGCAACACGTTCTTTTCTTTCCACAAATAAAACCTTATGCAAACCCTTAATATACAACAAAGATAAAATCGGAGTTCATTTGGTTGATTTGGAGATAAATCTGGAAAATCCCATCTTTTTCCTTTATATCACAATGCATAGTGACCCGGAGGCCTGTCCAGAAAATTAGGTTTGAAAACTTCCAGTCTAGATCTATCCTTTTACTTTGTAGGTGAGGGGGACTGAGGCCCAAAGAAGGTGATTGAGAACCCAAAGTTGTACGTTGCACAGCAGATCTAGAGCTAGAACTCAGTTTTCCTGCTCTCATTCCAGTGTTCTTTCCACTCTCTAGGCCAACCACCAAAAGCTTTGGAATCAAACAGATCTGAGTTGAAACCACAATCCTGCATGCAAGATGTTAGACAGTTCTCTCAAACCCAGTCTTTAAACCTGAGTTGTCTCACCTATAAAATAGGGAAAATAACTTATTCTTATAGGGTTGTTGTGATGATTAATTGGGATAGGGTATGTAAAATGTTGTATAAAGCACCTAATCCAGAGAAAGTGCTCATTAAATGTTAGTTTGCTTTTCTGTCCTCTCTGTTACATATAATCCAAATGTTGAAGAGTAAACCAATAGAGGCTTGGAGCTATATAACCTCAATAACTCTGTAACTTGATCTCACTAGATATCAGAGAACAGACTAGTTCTTGATTCCTTTATTAATGCACTTATGTATATTGCTGTGATATTGTCTTTTTTATTAGAATTATTAATTAAATCAGCCATGCACATAAGCATTCACTTGTAATGATGAAAAAAAAAGTGGTCAGGTTGATAGAGAGGGTTGTACAAAATTAATTACTCTACTGATGTGTTTCTCTCAGGTTAAGAGGCAATTTGACAGCTGCATCCTCAAGCTGCTGAGATGGCATATACATTCATACAGCTGACAAGGGTCAGTAAATGCCAAAGGGAGAAGGGAGATTTGGTATTTGCTGTTGTCAGTGATCAGACTTGAAATGTATCAGGCTTGTGGAAGTTTGGTACCAAAAAGATCAAAAGATGTTTCAAATTTAACCACAAAATTTTATTAGGAGCTCTAGCCTAAGAGTCAGACAATTTAGTTTCTGGCCCTTACTTGGAGGGGTTCTTAAGCAAAGCACTTAACTCACTGGACTCAGTTTCCTCATTTATAAAATGAGGAGAATAGAATATCTAATCTCCAAGTTTTCTTTCATCTATAATGCTTTAAGATTCTAAGAAATCTATATATGTTTTTTAAAAGTAGCATTTATATATGGATTGTTATTAAAAACAGTTACACTTCTTAACAAAGTAGAAATACTGACAATATTTTTCCCTTCCCTTTTTTGTCATTGAACTCCTAATTATTTTTTTATTGACAGAAGAAAATTGTATTTTAATGTGTTTTTCTCTTTGGTGAGTTTCCACTGCTGGCCTAATCATTTTGTCATCTCTACAAATAATTTTACTCTCCAGGGAAATTTCTTTTATGTTCACAGTTTCAATTCTGTTGGCCAATAACCTGTGAAAAGGCACTAGAATAGACCTCCTTGCTTGCTATTTTATTTCACAAGACTCTAACACTATAACAACTTAGGCCAAAATGTGATGTTATATATATGGGAGTTGTTGCTATTAAGACTTTGTAAAAATGAGAACGTTCCAACATTTCCAGCCTAAAGAAAACATATTAGTAGGCTCTACCTTCTGCAGCTACTTCCCTAGTCTTTTCTCTGACAGAGCATACTGGAGGTCCTGTGCAAGATTCCCCTCCTATTACTTCTAAGAAGTATCTTAGAGAATATTTACCCAGCATGCACTGTTTTCCCTGAAGTTGTGCCTAGATTTAAAGCCTGATCTAATGGTTTGAGCACATTACATGGTAGCTGTCTGAGCTGCTCTCCCACCTCCACTTCTGCACTGTGATTTCTTTTTCTGAAAAATTTAAATGTGACCCCTAATATAAGATACAGAGTTATGTGTGAAGAAAATGATAATTATGAAGTGCCTAGTGCTATTATTATTAAACTTACCATTTCTCCTCAGGCAATGTGAAGCATAATTAAAATCACCAAAAAGAAAAGTGAAATTAGCTTTTTTTTTTTTTTGTCTGTTTTGGTGCTCCAGATAACAGATAAAAGGGGAAGAATTCATTGTGAAAGCAATGATATTTCAGTGGACCACCCTTTCTCTAAAGTACTGTAAATTCTGTTTTAATAGCCATAAAACTGCTTTGAAAGGGACTGAAAATCACATGTCCTCATTGAATGTGTCTATCCAGCATGGGCTAGATTTCCTTCCTTATAAATATAATTCAATTGGGATTTTTCCCCTGAGACAAAAATTAGGTGTCTGCCCAATATGTATTTCAGTAAGATTTGAATAAAGCAAGCAAGACTTTCTGGTATGTAAATGTTATATAATCTATGGCATGCGCAGACATTTTCAATAGGTAGGATTTTTCCAACTTTATCCTTTTTAAAAAATAAAATAAAATAAAGCTTTTTCGATAGTTTTAAGGCAAAGATGTAACTTGAGTTACCCAGCTCTAAAGTGTGGTATTAGATAATCGTATGCTCTTCAGTTTCCTTTCTTTGATTTTTTAAATGCACTAGTTAGTGCATATGTGGAGCAGCCTAATTAGTGAGGCAGATCATAACTCTTGTCAAAGAACTATTAGAGTCACCACTCAGTCCACTTAGAAGGAATCACAAGTTTTCTAAAATACTTCATAAGCACGATGTAGCAACATATTTTCCTAAAACTGGCAGGATAATAGCCTGTTTTAAGAATGAGCGGTCATACCTGCAGGGAAATTTATACTTTCTTAAAAAAAAAATCATAACTTCTTGGGAGCACTGTAGTTTATGGTATAATAACATGCTTACCCAAACGTAGGTAAGATCTATAATCAAACTATTTAACTGAGGAAACACATTTTTAGGAAGACTTGCATAAGCTATGGATGCACAACACCTGCAGGCGTGACTCTACTGCAAAAAGATAAATTGAAAGGGTTCATTTCTCTCACGCTAGCACATTGCCTGTTGGAGTCCATATTTGCCATCCTTTCTTACACCCATTTTGCTTCATACTTCAAACCACTGTATTTCCCCCACATCCCTCCTGCCAGCAGCACCTGAAAGAATGAGTCTCATAAGCCAGAGTATTCTTAGACTGCCACCTATCATTATCATAATAATCTTCCGTGTATTATTTTTTTTCTTGTTAGCATGCTCCCTGATTATTTCTCCCTCTTAGTCTTATATAAATTTTTAAAAAGATAAAATAAAATAAAATAAAATAATGACTCACATATTTTTAGTGATAGGCTCTCATCTGCTGTTTATTTTTTGCTTTCTGGATCATTCCCTCTTTTTTTTTGTTGTTTTTTTTCTCTTCCTTTCTCTCATTGTTCCTCAACTCCAGGACTTAATCATCTCCAAAACAGATAGATAGATAGATAGATGCTTCTCTAACCAGGAATGTAGGTTCGAGATAGAACCAAACAGCCTCTGAATAGACAAGCTCAGAATTGCTTTTGAAAGCTTCATCACTGAAAATGTAATCAAACTTAGCTTACGCCCAATTGATTTAAGTTGCAGCCTAAGGGCCAACCTTTGACCAGGGCAGCACTCACACTTGCATCGATTCTGCCTGCAATCGAATTAGGCAATTCTCTACACTTTCAGCTCTAGCCCTGGAGTGCAAATGGCCAATTTGGGAGGCAACTTGGTTGTGCTTGAAATTTGCAGGAAGATTTTCTCATATGTTCCTGGGAAAAGGCAGGCGTACTTTAAAAAATATATTCTTAGTCACAGAATGGGCTGCCCAAAGGATATTTTATTTGTTTTTATGATGGTTTTGATTTGAGAAAACTTTGCTTCTCCCAGAGAATCTCTACTGACTTTAAAAAGATGAGTCTGTGTACTAAACTCATCAGTATGTGTACTAAAATTTAAGGGAAATGGAAATTAATGAGGAAAAATAAGGCAATATAATATTCTGCTATTATGTTTTACAATTTTAGAAGTAAAAATTAAAAACCAAACATGTTTACTGTGATGGAAGTAAATGAACCTTCTTCATAAGATTGTATGCTGTGACAACACCTCCCCCTTTCCTTTCTGAAATATTTTATAAGACTGGAATTAAGAAACATTACAGATACTCTTCTAGGCATAACGGACTTTTGTTATGCATTTTTATTTCTCATGTTTACCTCCTTGTACTGTATACTAATCATATATCAGCTCCCCTACTCACAAAACTCCTTTTAGTTTCACATAAACCTTACTGTCTTTATGTATTTATCTTACATATTTATAATAATACAATAGATTCAATTTTTCACCTTGCAAAAACTTCCCCATATTTCTATTTAGGCTTATTAAATAATACTTTGGTGGCTTCACTATTTATATATTTAGTGGTGTGTTGGTAACTGAAAAGAATATGTATCACAAAATTTACAAATAATAATAAAATATAGAATACACTTTATCATAAATTCCATATAACCAATTTCTTCTCATAGAAGGCTGTCATTGATTTTTGCCAAAATCTTGTAACTGTAGCCGACCTATGCTTGCAATTTAACCATGATTTGACAAATGGAGTTGTATCCCCACTCTAAGTATTATTCTGACATGAAGGTGGGTTGGTATTTATATTTATGATAAAGAGTAAGATGAAAGTAAATGTTTGCTGAAACAGATAATAGTTTTGGACTCCTGAAAGAAAATTCTCAATGTTTTGCACTATCCACAATGTAATGGCTAGATACAATATATTTTTATGTTTAATCTCCATTAACATTTCTCCATCATTTTCTTAAGTCTAGACAATCAACAACAACAACAAAAAATAAATCAACCCCTAATTTGGAGCACTTGCCAATTTCCATGGTGTCAATATTCTCATTATGGAAGATTTTAAGCTACGAAGTGATGTTACTGAACAGAGAGTTGGGAAAATATGCACAGTATGACACCGTTATATAATATTTTTACAATAGAGACATAATGGAAAAAAACTGAAGATCATAGATAATAATAAAAATGTAGTTGAGTAGTTATTACATCCATTTTAAATATAATTTAAACAATGGCCATGTTTAAAAAACTGCTTGCAAAATTCCTTCAAATTTAACAATTGGCTTTCATGACCTGGTACAAGCCAGTTTCAGCATGCCACTATACCTGAGTAAATATAAAGGAAAATTTGGCTTCTCCATGTGCAAATGGCATGAGTCTAGGCAAATTACATAAGCTCTCTTATCTTCAATTTATCCTTGTAAAATGAAGTCGGTAATACCTTGCTCACATGAAGGTGGAAGTACTATCCGCCATCCATATCTATGGGTTCTATATCCATGGATTCAAGCAACCATGAATCAAAAATTCATGTTATTTTTTAAATTCCAGAAAATTCCAAAAAAGCAAACCTTGAATTTGTCATGCGACCAGTAATAATTTACATAGCATTTACATTGTATTTGGTATTATAAGTAATCTAGAGATGATTTAAAGTATACACGAGGATGTGTGTAGGTTATATGCAAGTACTGCACTATTTTATATAAGGGACTGGAGCATCTGTGGATTTTGGTATCATGGGGAGTCCTGGATCCAATTCCCCACAGATACCAAGGGACAACTGTATCTTATGTTAAACAAGATATATGTAAAGCACTTGGTCTATGGTAGGGATTCATACATTAGTTGTCTTTCCTTTCCCTCGTATATATAACTTCAATCACCCTCATTATATCTATAATTTCCTTAACTTTACTGTCTCGTAGGGATGATTTGATTCAGTATCTCCAAATCCATATAATGACCCTGATACAATGGGATTTTAGTGGAATCAGTTCCCTTCCATATCAGCACACCCTGCCCCAAAAAAGTCTTAAAATTGTTTTGTTTTCTCATTGTTACCTGTTTAAAGCAAGAAGACTGTAGTTTGTGGGCTGCATACTTTGGGACATAAGATTAACCAGTAATGCCATAATTTTAAAACTTTAGTATTTATTCACTTATCAATCTATTGACCATCTAAATGCCTAGTC
This sequence comes from Lipotes vexillifer, assembly GCF_000442215.2. Classification (NCBI taxonomy): domain Eukaryota; kingdom Metazoa; phylum Chordata; class Mammalia; order Artiodactyla; family Lipotidae; genus Lipotes; species Lipotes vexillifer. Next base: position 136,160 of record NW_006799479.1, read on the forward strand.
CCATGCTGTGTTGGGAATACAGAGGTGATCTAATAAGACTCGTATTGATTCCTAACCTTTTGAAGACTGCTATTTTTGAAGGGGAAGCTGGGGACACAAGCAGCTATCACAGAATGCAGTCAATTCCTAGAGGTGAGTGAGAGAATGACAAAAATGAATGAATAAAAGAAATCCCATATGGCTGGAGCACAGAGGACAATTAAAGGAAAAGTAGACAGACATGAGGATGGAAAGAAAGGCAGATGCTAGCTTGTGAATGGCCTTGTAAGCAAATGCTACCTTCTTTAGCCTGTTATAGATGTGTCATTGGCCAAAAACTTTTTTTTCATATACTACTGATAGCTTTTAAAAGGAGAGTGACAAAAAAGACAAATACTTATTACCAGATTATAGTGATACTTTGGTTCTTAAGATGTCTCACAATGTATGTGAAACAACCTCAGTTGCTAAGATAAAGACAACTTTTGGTCTGAGCATTAATCCCTCTGCCACTGTCGGTACTCTTCAGATACATACACTACTTATTTAGCACCTCCTCATATGTTTCTAGAAAATCATACATATTTGTGCCAATTTTACTTAAAGGAAGAGCAATTACTTCACTCCGTTGATCTATTATGCTGATCAAATAGTAAAATAATTAGTACTTAACCATTTAATGAGGTGTTTAACCTTTTTCTAATATATCCTTCCCTAACTTTTTTTTCTAGCACAGTTAATCTGTTCAATAATGCATACTATAATTGTTCACTCTAATCTCTTTTTCCTTCCAATTATACAGGATGTTGCAAAAAAAGCTCTCCAAAGGTACTTTGGAGCAAAATCTTTATCACTGAATAATGCATTAAAGTTAAATACTCTCAGCCCTGAAGTAACCCACAGAGAACTTGCCTATATATGTTTATAATACCTTATCTTCTGATTATAGAATCACTTGACTAGTAATATCATGGTAACAGCTGATAGGTAAACATTAAAAGTTATTTCCGTGTCCTGAAAAACAGCCCATAAAGATAGTTTTACCAATTAAGTGACAGTCTGTTCTATCCAACAAAATATCTGGCATAGTCTGTACTTTCCCCAGTCCCATAACAAAGAAGAGTTATGCTCTCTAGGAGAATCTGCCTTTGTTTTTTTAATGTGTTTTGTTTGTTTTGCTTTAGTTTTTAATAACCTATATCTCTAGTCCCAGTTTACCATCTTGCAATTGGTTATGGTAGGAACCAGGTGAGAGCTGAGATAGTTTAGCATAAATCCAGCCTCACTATTAATCAGCAAGTAAATATAAATGCCTATGTATAACACACTCTCTTAATGGCTGGAGGGTAAAGGTATGGAGAAATGGAAGTGTTAGGACAGAAGTATAGCATTCTTCTGTTCAGTGTGGCTGGTGTGAGATCAGACTTAGTATCTAGGCTCCCTTAGAGAATGAGGAAAGGCAAAATGTAATGCAGAGCTATATCTAGATAAGATAATCAAGGCTTTGAGAGGGTGAGTATCAAAGCACTGGGGAAAAAAAAAAAAGCTCCAAGCAAGTATTCTGCTGATGGTGATTCAGAATCATTATCTTCAAATACAAAGGACAACTTTATTATCTTTTGAGGTTTACAATAGCTGAATTCAATGTGAGATGGGCCTAACTTTTAACAATTTTGAAAAATGCTACATTATATTGTTGTTGTTACTGTTGTTATTGATAGACGAAAGTGCAGCAAAGTGAAAAGCTTAGAGAACAATTTCAGGCTGGAAATTGGGCTAATTACTGCCTAGATGGAAAGCAAAAAAAAAATTGGAACTTATTAAAATGTATGGAAATGATTCTTTTAACAATGCTTGTGTGTTTGTGTGTGTGTATAAAGCTACACTAAAAATCACCTATTATTGATTTCATTTCTTCATGACCAGCAGTATGTGTATTGTTTATAACCTACCCATTCTAAAAGACCAACAGGCACACAGTCTTTTAAGTACTTGTTTATGTTTGTCACTTCAAAGGAGCTTGGTTGTTCCTCCAGCATTGTTGATAGCTTAGCGATGGTGGCAGCCATGCCATAGGCTTCTTCATAGGTGATCCTTTAAAGCAATAAAATTCTGACACTTGTTATTTAAAATGACCTTTGAAAATGAAATGTTTAAAACAAAGGTCTAGAAACAAAAGCAAATTATTTTATCTACATTCTACTTTACCCTAAAATTCTGTTGAACCAAAGTGCTTAGAGACCTTCCATCAGAAGGGCAGTATTTCAAAAACTAACATCATTTTTTGTTCATTACTATTAAAATCCTGTGAGACTTGTAAAGAGCAAACACAAAATTTTTAAATCTGTAAGTAACTTGCTAGATGATTTTTCTAAAGCATCTGTGATAGCTAAGATTAAGAACAGTTATAAGTGACAAAATCCAAAATAATGACTTTAAAAAAATGGTTTTCTTTCTCTTTCACATGGAAGCCTGCAATAGACAATCCAGGACTAGAATGGCATCATAATATCCAGGACATAGCCTCCTTGTGTGATTTCGTTCCTCTTCATAGCACCCATGCCCAAGTTACTCGGTGGTCGGAGGTGTCCCCTGCAGTTCACAGCATCATGTCTGTACTTCAGGCTGTAGGAAAAATAAAGGAAAGGAGAAGGGCTCCCTCTTTTCTTTTACAAACACTTCCACAAATCTGTACACACTACTTACACTTTTTTTGCATGTAAAAGTGTTTATATTTTTACACTTTTAATAAAAAATATATATTTAAGGTATACAACATGGTGATTTTGTATTTATAGTGAAATGATTCCTACAGTCAATCTAATTATTATATCTTTTTCTCACATAGTTACCATTTTTTGGGTGTGGGAGGAGAGAACCTGAAATCTACTGTCATAGCAAATTTCCAGTATTCAACATGAGATTATTAACTACAGTAATCATGCTGTACAGTAGATCTCTAGACATTCACCTTACATAGCTGCAACTTTGTACCCTTTGACCAGCATCTCCCTACTTCCCCCACCTCCCCATTCCTGGTAACCACCATTCTGATCTCTGCTTCTGTGTATTTGACTTTTTAGAATTCCACATATAGGTGAGATCATCTTTTTTTTTTTCTTTCTACCTGCTTATTTCACTTAGCATACTATTCTTGTTAGTGACAGCTGAATGCTCTGCCAAAAATTGTGGTTATTTTCTTATAGTTAAAGGATACCGTGGATACTGAGGGACAACTAGCTGTCTTTACCACAGTTGATCTCTTTGTGAACCAAATATCTAGGCATGCCCTTCTTCCTACATATAGAACATATCCACTCCTGTCAAAGGTAGAAGAACATAGCCTTCCATCATATGTTAACTCTAGCTGAGGTCCAGGATATCTGGGTGATGCACAGTCTCCTCTGTCAGCCTGAATGTGGTGTGCCCTGGTCAGCTCACCTTGAGATTAAAACAAATGTTTTCTGCTACACACAAGCCCGATATATTATGGAGGCATATAAACCAGAACTCTGTAATAGCACTCCCATTCTGAGACGGGGAGAAAGGGAAACCCACAGTAGCCACTTATCGATGGCAATGATCAGATCCTGCCAGTTTGAAGAATCCAGACTCCTTTTTCTGGCAGTATTGTATGTTCCTCAGATAGATCACTGGACAGCTACTCATTCTTGTTCTGGGAAGAACTCCCAAGTCCCTTGTTCTCTGTGGCCCTTGTCTCTTTCCTTTTGGAAATTCTTTGTTGGACACTAGGCTCCATGACTACACCTGAAGAAAGCATTGGGGGCTGAATAGCCTGTGTGGCCTACTTTGTGCTGATGTAGACTGGGAATAGAGAAGTCTCTTTAATGGTTAACGACTACAATAGTAGACCAGGTTTATGGTTTCTTTGACAAAACAATAAGCTCAAAAAATGAGTAGGCTTCTGGGGCTTCCCTGGTGGCACAATGGTTGGGGGTCCGCCTACTGATGCAGGGGACGTGGCTTCGTGCCCCGGTCCGGGAGGATCCCGCATGCTGCGGAGCGGCTGGGCCAGTGAGCTATGGCCGCTGGGCCTGCGCGTCTGGAGCCTGTGCTCTGCCACGGTCTCCGCTGCAGTAAGAGGCCCGCGTACCGCAAAAAAAAAGAAATGAGTAGGCTTCCACCCTAGTTAATTTTATCGGTTAGCAGCCTTAGAAGAATGTTTCTCATAGAAAGAGTTTAGAATGCTGATGGCTTCAATCTTTTACTTATATGATCTTTGTTCTCTCTCAGTCAAACAGCAGCTACATTAAGGAGATCTGAAATGGTGGGTTTGGTTGGAAAGGCAATACCCTTTGTCTTGTCTGTCCCCTCAAAGCTCACGGACTTCCCATGACAGAGCACTAGTCTTCTTTCATGTTAAGTCTGATGCTTTGCGGCTACTTCTTTACAGTTTTAATTGGAGATAGAAGCAATTGGCTTTTGCAGTGTTGCAAGATATAAGTTACCAGACTCTCCATCAATTTAGATTGTAGGGTACAGCTAGCTTCCCCCTTTAGCAGAGGTGCATTCCCTTCCATCTCTGTAGACCAGCTAGCACTATGCTGAATACAGGATTCTGAAAGTGGCATAATGCAGGCAACACACATTAGCCTTCTAAAGTCTCCTATTGCTGTCTATTCCTTGAAGATCACCATATCTGTGGGTTTAGTCTCAGAAGAATTTCATATTATATGTTGAACAGTTAGTTGTTTGTCAAAAGAGGTCCTCATTCCAGAATACCCCCAAACGAATAGGGACCAGAAAATTATCAACGTTCAGCTGAATCAGAGATGATCAAAACAATTCATGTATTTTGAGTTCAATGAAAAATAATTATCTTCACCAAATAAGGCACCGTGCATGCATAGAACATAGGCACATACCTTAATGTAGAATTAGAGTGGGTAAGGAAAATAACTTAATAGGGTTTTCTAAGAAAAAACCCTTTCTCAAGTCTTTGTGTCCAAAACAGAGCGTGTATTTATTGATCTCACCACATTCAAAGAAATGGGCTGATTCTTACTAGGAAGGTTGATCATGAAGAATTCTTATGACGTGGACCCTGTCCTGAGGAACTAATGACCTATAAACTCTCATTAACTACTTTATCCCTCTCCCCCCTCCCCTTATTTTATTCATGAAGAAATCATTCCAGAGAGGAGAGGTAATAGCTATTCTGTGCATAACTAGTAACCATAACTAGTTAATGGTAGAACTTGGATAAGAACTCAGTTCTCTTAGCACTTTGCTTTTTGCAACTGTGCTAAAAAGGGCTGAAGAAGTCTGTGTCAACAACTGTGAAGTGTCTGAGAGTTTACTCTGCTTATAGGCTAATGTTAGCTTGCCCCAGTACCATGGATGCTGGCAGAAAACACAAGACTCCTGGGTCAGACAGTATTCCTTGCAGCAAAAACAATAGCCAGAGAGTCAGCATGTTTGCATTTGTTCCCTGAGCCCCAGATTCCCACAGGAGCAACATGGATGACCTACATGGATGCTAGCATGTAGTTCTTGTTAAAAGACAAGAATACTGAGCTCAGGAACCCAGTGTTTTATGGCAGCCAGTAAGCAAGCTTGCTAAGAATGAGGCATTACCTCATCACACAAGAAGTGGCCCGAATAAAGAGCATTTACTCTTTATTCTTTACTGTAACTTCACAGTCTTGCCATTCTCAGCAAAACAAGTGGCAGTGGGAAATACCCCTGAAGGAATGTCTCCCAATAACCTGTGGAGATAGAGAGATAAAAAGGTGGACTTATCCTCAAAGCAGCACTTCTTAAATTGCATTATGCACACAGATATACTGAGGACCTTGGTAAAATGCAGACTGATTCAGTGATTCTGGAAAAGAGATTGAGGTTCTGAGTTTCTTCAAGTTCCCAGGGATGCTAATGCTGCGAGTCCGGGAACCACACATCATTAAATAGCAAACTCCAGGGGACGTCTGGTTGGATCTGAGAATGGCTTATTTAGGCAACCATAATCTAGATTCTGGACTTCTATTTTGAAGCCATAGAAAGTCTTTTTAGTCCACTGCCTAGGACTTGACAGACTGTGAGGGACTCGCTAAAAAATATAGGAGACCACAACATATATTCTGAGTAGACCCCTGGATACTGATTTATCAATTTACAAAAAGAGATTGACTTGGATTATAAGGTTCACATTGGCATGAGCAGCTCATTTTGTTCCTAAAATGAAGTTACATTAGAAGCCACATCATAATCAGAAGTTATTTTATTAATTTTTCAAGAGAAATCACTGTCTGAGGACACAAAATACTTAAAGTCTTGTAAGATCAGCAGACCTGCATAGGACACCAAATCATCAGCAGCAGATTTGGTGAACATAGAATCAGAACAAGGGGAGATAAATAAATCAAACAGTAAATGGCATTAATCTAAAATCAGCATTGCTTCATTCATCTCACAAAAAATGGCTATTTTACCAGTGGGACAAAATATGCATTAAGTTCAATAATTCTGGCTCCCTTTTCTCTGAGTGGTACATACATCCCATCCATCTCCAAATCCTTCCCCCAACCCCCAATCTCAATTTCCCTCTGTGACTTTCCTTTGTCTATGCATGCAGCTGACCAAATCCTAGGTCTCCACTTCCTTCCCTTTAGAGTAATACATTCTTTGTTTAGATGTGTTAATATATTCAATCAGGTTTCTTTCAAGTTTTGTTTACTGCAGAATCTTTTTTGTCTTTAAAAGGTAATTTTGCATATACCTATTTTGATCTGTTACTTTCATAATTTAACTCTCAGAGGGCCAGGTGATTTCCCTCATTTTCAATTCTGCAGGTGAGGTGGAGGTATAGCCCATCCAAAAGGTAATTCAGTCAAAGTCCAGCCAATTGTTTTTTTGCCTCAACAGATTATTTCCTTAACAGATTATTTGGGGACCCTGTAAAAATAAACAAATACTCGCAAATAAAAAATTGTAAATGAGCTTTTTGGAAAGCTGCCATTGAAGGCCACACACATGAGTTATCCTACCTCAGTTCAACCATATCAAATATTATTCAATATTCCTATAAAATTTCTATGACTAATCCATCCAGAACCTGTATGTACTTAGCAAATTTATCTAAAACCTAATACTATGAAAAGGCTTCAATCTTATACATATGTACATCATAAAAACTACAGCCAAACTATCTCTACACACAAATAAACCATGTTTCACTGGAAATTATTTTATTAGCCCACTATTTGAAAATTAGAATATCCTTTCTCTACAGAAACAATGTTCCCTCATGTATTTATTCATCTTTTCATTACTAAATATGAACTCTGTGCCAGATGTGCATTAATTGCTGTAATACAATGGCAATAAGGCAGACACAGCCCCAATCTTTAAGAAATGTATCATCTGTGGTCGATATAAACATGTTATCAGACAAGTATGATACTTAAGGGTCAGCATGACTTTCTGAAGAAATTGATATGTAGTCTGAAGAATGAGGCAAAAAGGAGAGGCTAGAAGACTTCAGGTGAAACTATGTATAAATTCCTGAGGTAAGAAAAACGATTTCCCAGGCAGGTTCACGAAAGTCTATTTAACCCATAATTTAAGTCTTTGTTTAGACTCACTTAAAGTGGAATCACAGATTGATTAAGACAAGGCAAAGGGAAAAAATTTAGTTGTTGAATCTTAGGTGTAAAGGCCGTAAGAGTCCTAAAAAGGTCATCTTAACGAACTCCTAATATTTTGGTTGGGGAAATTGACACCCAGTAACTAGTCCAACATTTCCCTGAGAGTTAGTGGTAGAGCCCAGACCAGAAGCCACATCACCTGATTCTCCCTACAAACATGGCTTCAAGGATAGAAGTAATTATACAATGGAATATACGTACTCTGTTAGGCATAATTTGTACAATAGTATTCAGAGTTCTAATTTAAGATAACATGCATTTGTAGTATTATGCATTAGACTCAGAGACTTTAATTAGTATGCTCTTATGTGAGCACATGTATGTTTATATATCTTTATAGATACCAATTAGGGATTAAGTTCCATAGCAAGTAAAAGATGCTTGATAAATAGTGTCTTGGTTTTGTTTTCTTTGTGTTTGTTTTCCTTGTGTGACTGAAAGTCTAGAGATAAGTAAACTAGTCCATGATGTTAGCACCACAGTGTAAACAGGGACCAAACAATAATCCCTTCTACCTACCTAGCATATTCTTCTTGTCTCATTTGCAGAAGAGGGCAGATGGCACTCCAAAATCACAACCATGTTCCAAGTAAGAAGGGAAGAGAATAGGATCACTGAATCTGCTATCTTTTGAGGAACTTTCCCAGAAGCTCTACCCACTGACAAGTGTACATGTCTGGTGCCTATATTGGAAATCACTGCTTAAGCAAGAGTTTGCTGTGGTATAAAATGCCCTGCAATTAGCAGCACCAGATGCTTTGCTTTTCTCGATAGTGAGAAAGGAGTTAATGTGCAGGGTACTGGTACTGAGCATATTATCTCCTGTTCGGAATCCTGAAAAGAAGTATGTGTTATGAGCTTGTGCTCACCTCAGACAAAGAAGCCCTTTGAAATAGAAATGATGATGAAGTGGTCTTGGTCTGAACAGAGCCTTGCATTGCCGTTGTTTACTTGTCCTCTTCCCTAGGAGCAATTAAGAGTTTCCCAGAACCTCAATAGCCTGCTTTCTGCCTTTGTTTAGACTTGCTGTACGTCACACACCTGATGGGCACTTTCAGTAGTTTGTGATTAAGAGTACGGAATGGAGATCAGAGAGGTCACAAATGCTTAGATGGCTTGTTAGAGTTGTAAACTCTAAAGATCAACTTGCAAGAGCTAAACAAAGCCTATATAAACCCAGAAACCATCAGTGTTCTAATATAGAGACAAAAGCTGATGCCCAGAGTTAATCTGAAAAATTAAAGCTCCAAAATATGGCCTAAACATGGTACGAATTTACAGTACAAAGAATTGTCTGTCATCCCTGCCCCACTCCAGACTTATACTGGCGATCAAATGAAAATTAGCTATGATGTAGGCAGGGCATATTAGTCTGTAACAGTTTCACACCCTTGACTTCTGAAAAATGTATGTTCTGAAAAGTGTATTTTGAAGACGTCAACTTTGTGTATAGCGTCTCACATTTCAGATTTTAACATGTTTTTATTGTTTTTGTTGCTGTGAGTCTTGCATGTTTCTGCCAATTATTGTGTTTGACCTGGATCATGACAAAATCAATTTGGTCAATCATATGGAAAACAACTATTTATTTTTAAAAATGGTAAATTCATGATGCTGACTCAGACTATGATTAACAATAGATGTATTTGCGCTTCAGGGAAAATTATGAGAATAGTCCTGTATTGATTAAATAATATGATGGCAACTTTCCTAAATATGTTTTGTGAGGTAACTAAACACATGGCAGCTCCTCCATCATGACTTTCAGAAAACTTAAGATAAAAGTCTGTCCCAAAATGTATTCATGACTAAGAAGGAAGTAATAGTAATATGCTATTTCTGGCTAAAATGTGTCCCACTTTCTAATATGACTGTCACATGATATATAAGCTCTTCATCCAGTAACGGATTAGTTTGTTTAATTCAAGGCTCAAAATGAAAACTTACTTCTTGACACATCATCAGTTTAACTTGGCAATTAGATAACATCCCTAGAATCAGAGATAGGCATCAGGAAACTGTCTTTTTCCATGAATGTGAAACAGATAAACAAAAACCACACAAGCACAACAATCACCACCACAAAAATTACAAAAGCTTTGGACTAAGCCATCTGCTACAAAGGAAATGCTTTATTAACTCTAGCCTTTCAATATGGTTAAAGCTTATGAACATGTTAGCTAGTTTTCCTCTGGGGACTACAATGATTTGTTCTATAAAATTTAATCGTTATGCCTTCATGCATTAAATAGAAAGAGGTGTATGAAATACAGTCATATTTCAGAACATTTTTCTTTAAAAAGTAATAATAAGTACCCAGTATAAACAAAGTTTATAAGTCCTATTAAGGAAAAGTTTTACTGTGCAGCATAAAATAATTTGACCACTGGAAATATGCATGTACAAGTAAGAAAAGTATTTACAATACAAAGATTTCATATGGTATCTTTTACCTGAAAGGTACATGTAACTACAGGGCAGCAGTTATATGTCACTTTCCAATTTATAAATGTAGGTAATTTTATTACTTGTAAAGCCATGCACACCCAGTATATTACTCAGGCTAATGTATCAGAACTAGTGGAAAAAACGTATATTCAGACCCCCAATGAGCCATGTATATTCTTAGGTAGGGAGGACAAATATAAAGTTCTGTGAGAGTGTCAGTGGCATTGAGGTACAAATGTAGCTATGTGCAACTTGTCAAAGAAAAGACCATGCATAAAAAATCCAAGCCTATAATAATAACAAATTAGAAACATCTTCTTATTTTAAAAGACATAAAAACTACTAAGCTGTTCTCTCCTAGAATCTCTTTAAAACATGGCTGCCTTTAGAAAACTCCTATATGTGTCAACAGATTATGAAAAACAACAGTAGATAGCATTGTCCAAATTATAGTAAGTGCCTAAAAACACTCTAAAAACACTTTATCTGATTCTCAAAATTATCTTGCATAGGAACTTCTTTTATCCAGTTTTTCAGAAAACTCAGGCATGAAGGGATTAAGTAAGTAAGTAGTCCAAAGTCACAGAAATAATTATGAAGCAAGAACTTTGTTTTGTAAAAATTAGTACCTGTTACACTATAACCACCACCACTGGAAAAGAAATAGACAGTGCTTAAGCAAGAACGGGGAAGATGGAGTGACCCCATTGGCGAGCAACACATGTGTCTGAACTGTTTTGAGGGTCACCTGAAATATGGTCGAAGTCACCAGTTTATAGCTCAACTGGGAAGAAAATCCCTCAGTGACTTCACACAGAAGGATGCGTTCTGTCTCCTTTCACCAAGGAGACACACTGCTGCTCTCTCTCGAAGTAACCCAAATAAAGTCCAAGCACCAGATATTTATTATCTCAAGTCTACACTCAGTGAAGGCAAGAACCACGTGTAACCCCAATAAAACTGTGTTATGTTGTTTTAAAATTAAGTAAATAAGCAAATGTGACTTTAGAAAACTTGAAACGGTCATCTAGATCTTTACTGAAAATCTTCTTAAGAATGTGGGAAAGTCACCAAATTATTCATTCCAGCAGCAATAATAATAAACCTTTACATTTCTCTCTGAAACTCACTAAACCTCACGTTAACTGCTCAAATATTGTTTTCTTCTGTCTCTCTTCCAAGCTGTGCCTGGCTCACATTCTTTCTCCCTCCTTCCCTTTGTGTCACCCCCTCCATTCATCACCAGATTATTAATTTTTCTTTCTTAGTTCCTTTCGTACGTGAAGTGATTCATTTATTTATCTAAAATTCTAAAATTTATACAATACCTTTAACAAGAGATAACAAAGGAAACTTGCCCCTGAGAAACAGTATGTGTGTGTGTGTGTGTGTGTATATATATAAAATGCACATATATGTGCACAAACACATACATATACACACATACACATATGAATTATATATCATTCTTAAATATACTACGTGTACACAAATATAGATTCATGCACATATATAGACATGTAACACACAAAAATATATATATATACTATATATATATATATAAAACAGATTTTTATACTTTTATTTTGGGGTGTTCATTCACATCCCCACTTATATGTGTTTTTTTTGTTGTTTTTTTGTGGTTTTTTTTTTTTGTGGTACGTGGGCCTCTCACTGTTGTGGCCTCTTCCGTTGCGAAGCACAGGCTCCGGACGCGCAGGCTCAGCGGCCATGGCTCATGGGCCCAGCCTCTCCGCGGCATGTGGGATCTTCCCGGACCGGAGCACGAACCCGTGTCCCCTGCATCGGCAGGCGGACTCTCAACCACTGCGCCACCAGGGAAGACCCCCACTTATGTGTTTTTAATTTACCATTGGAAAACTAATTCCCAGCACAGGACTCATCACACAGTAACTTCAATAAGTATTTGACTAACAGTAAACAAATTACTTATTTTCTGAGTTTGCTCATCTGGAATGTATGAATGACCTCTAAGCTCCTCGGGGACTCCTGAAAACCTAGCCTTGTTCCTGTTCTCCCAGGTTTTCTCCTTGGGTCTCTAGACAATCACTCACGGGTAAAAGAATAGAATCAGTGGTGCAAAGGCTAAACGTTTAGCAGAAATGATTCTTCACTAGAGCTCATCATGCTGTGGAGGTCTCAGCTGTAGAATGCGTATTCGCTGTCAAGGAAGCTTGAAGAGGCCTCTAATCTGCTCATTTCATAAACAGGTTAATACAATGACTTCCATAAAGCAATCAAGGAAATAGTACTCTAACTGACAATAAGCAAAAAGTGCCTTTTTTCTTGATACACAGTGTGATTGAATGGGTGGGATGGAAATGTTATCACTTTATGAATCTTTGAACTTACATACATTGTATATGCTGATATACTTTATTGTGAGTGAACAATGACAAAAATCAATTACAATATGAAATCTAGAATGTATAGCACAGAAAACTGTGAATTCCTATATTTCTCCATTATGTGAAAATCAAATGATAGTGGAGCAATTGCAGTTTACCTAAATTTTATTCTGAGTATCAAGAAAGCAGAAAAGTAGCTGTATATAAACAATCATTACTAGAAAACATAACTGTTCAAACAAAATTACAGATGATTAGATTAAAGTATAGGTAATAGCAAATGCTTATCAATTCCTGTATCATTTCTGTCTTTTCTGTGAAATATTACTTTTAGAACAATCTTCCCTCAAGTCATTTTTCTAATACTCAGCTACTACATTCGTAGAAGAATCTAAATAAGAAATATACTTTTGAAACTGCACCGAACTCTGCAATACCTAATACATTTTACCTCAAGGGGTTAGCTTGGAAATATAATGGAAATAGGGACAAAAGGGGGGGAAAAACACAACAAAAAACAAAGAAAATAATGTTGGCTGGTCTGCATTTCTCTAAACAAAAGTGAGACATTTTCCTTTCTTTATTTTAGTCTCAAATTGTCCTCAAGGAATTAGAAAATTTTTCTAGACCCCTAGTGCTTAAGCCATTGACTGCGTACTTTACTGTATTCTCTACTTCTGCATCAGTGTCCATTAAAAAGTTTTACATGATAGTAGATTGATTATTTTACATTTAAAATTGTAAATCTGATTTAAAAGAAAGAGATGAAGGCTAAGCCACAGCTTTAAGACATTAACAAGGGGGCATCACTAAACATTTCCTCAGATCAGGGATATCATGAGGAATTCTACCCCCATAACATCAAATATAGGAGGCTGAGTCCATGGCCTCCTATGATCTTACCAGATGGCCTGTCAATATGGTGATGTGGTACCTACATGGGGTAAAAAGAGTCAAGAAGGGACATAGATATCTCTTGCTCCATATGGGATCAGTCGTGTTGTACAGTCAACTGACGCATTAGGAAAGACAATGTGGAGTTCCCTCCTGTAGGCAGAACTGGAGATCACCTGGCTTATGCTGGGTTGCAGGTATTTTGAAGGCAGGGCTCTTCACTGGCAAGAAGCCAGCTCCTGATTAGCTCCTGGTACCTCTAATCTTGTCCTTACTGTTGTCTCTTGAGGGTCCACTCTCCTGACATTTCCTAAACCACTTTCTCTCCACCCCCATAACCATTCTTTGACAACACCCAAAGTATCTTCAAGAACCCATCTTCTCCAGCTAATCTGCTCCCTCGCTAAACCCAATAGTATTCTCTCTTTTTCAATATCTTCAACTTCCACTTCGTCCATCATATTCATTTTCCATCATAAGCTTTCCTCAAGCTTACGTGCTGTTTCTTTTTTCTGTCTCTCTATGTACCTGGTGCAGAAACTGAACAGTCAGCTGGCGCTCTCAGCATGTTCCTGTCTGCATGCCAATACTTGTTGCTCTGTCCTATTTAGAGGGCCTGAGTTCTTGATGAGGAAATATGCTCTGCACAGAGACCAATACAATGTTGGCAATCATAGGGAGAAACACTTATTTTCCCTGCTAAGCAAATAGCTTATTACCAAAAACCGCTAAGAGCTGAGATGCAGTCTGTATATAGGAAATGACATGAATCATAAAAGTCTTAGTCAGGCTTAACCTATTGTGTATGTATACACAGAAGCATGCATAAGCACATAAACTCCAGCTGTTTAATTTTTTTCCTTTTCTTTTGAATGTGCCTTCTCTAGCAACCCCAAGCCAAGGATTAAGTCAAATAGTGTCTCAGTGGGAATCTGATCCAGCCCTATTTCTGGATAGAATTCATACAAAGGCTGAAAGCAGTGGAAGTATGGCTTCCTCCCAGGAACCATCAGGGAGTGTTTTCTTTACTACCATCTTATTCTACTTGATTACCTCTCAATAAATGGGCTATTGACTGGTATGAGGAGAGGATCTCAGTACTGGTTCTTCAGCTGAAAGTGCCATGCAAAATTTATATGATTCCCTAGTGATTTCTAATTGACAGGTGCTCTTGCTTTTATCCTTAGAGGCAGTGTGAAATATAGTAGAAATGGATAGACTCCACAGTGAGAATCAGAAGACCTGGATTCTAACCACAGCTTTGCATTAGGAGAGCTTGGAAGGTCACCTTAAAGTCTCAAGGAGTGGGATAAGATTATCTCTAAATCCCGTTCTAGCTCTGAGTCAATGACTATATGATCTGCAAGTTCCAGTTTTACCCTTGTGGGACATAGTTTTAAATAGTCTATCATATGCATACATTATTTGTTGCCTTGGCAGTTTTATGAAAATTATTGGTATTGATAAAACATAGTTATTCATAAAATTTTCCTTATTTCTTTAAACCACAAAAGAGAAATTTGATCAAATTTTGAGGTTTTTTTTTTTTTTTTCCTGTCTAGAGTACATCTGTGTACCTGTGAGCACTAAGGGAGGAGAGGAAGATAGATAGAATACGAGTAGAGGAGGCACTGGGTTTTGAATTGTAGAAAACTGAGGTGCTAAAGAAGCGGAGCTTTTATTTTTCTCTGTTTCCAGAGCAGAAAAAATAAAAGCAAAAGAAGATGACAGAGTGGGGGAAGTAAAAACTAGGGGATTCATTAGTTATCATGTATATGATTTTGTAGAATTTATGAGAGCTGATATCAAGTTCACTAATTCTTAAGTTTTGGAAACAAATGTTATGACTGTGTGGTGACGATTGTGTTAGGTGATGTACAGACGTTCCCTAGCAAGGAGCCGTCATCCTAGAGCAGTGCTTCTTAAATTTTCAAGTTCATGCAGATCACCTGGGAATCTTGATAAAATGTAGACTCTGATTCAATAGGTTTAAGCTGGGGCCTAAGAATCTGCATTTCGAAAAGCTCCCAGATAATACCAAAGCTTTGAGTAGCAGGGGTACAGATTTTTAATAAACACAGAGTGCCTTTGTCCTTCATCTTTTCCCCTTCAAAAATAAGTACTTATTTACTGTGAAATGATAGATTGGAAGGTTGGTTTTGGTTTTGGGGGGTTTTGGTTTTTTTCTGATCAGTATGCCTGCTTTGTATCAAAGTCATCTATCACCTGTAGTCAGGCAAAGGACACCAACAGTGTATCATTTTCAAGTCATCACATGTCAACCTGCTAGGACAAGTTCCCCAAACTTTCACTCAGCTCTGTGATTCTTTCCTTCTTTCAGCCACTGCTGCCAGCTCTTAAATGCTAAAAATTATTGATTAAAGTCATCACTCTCCTTTACACTAGAAAGACAAGTATTCTCAGTAAAATTCTTTGTCTTTGCTTGTCTTTGCTTTTCAAAATTCCTTCGTTAAGAAAACGTAACAACAACCAAAAAATCCCACGTTCTTCCAGGCTCACGGTTTCACCATTTTTATGCTTTTCTATTTCTCCAAGTGATAGCAAAAGGCCTAGCAACCATTTACTTGTCTTTCTAGTTCTTACAGTAAATAATAGAAGATAATTTACTCTCCCTCTGTATGATTGGAGTGTGTTTTAAATTATCCATTTAAGCTGGGTCTGTAATTAAAATTACGTGGGCATTTAGGACATTATTCTGCAAAAATGCTCTGTGGGCTTTCTCTCATAGAGTCCAGATGCAAAGCAGCATAAAAACACTGAGGGAAAAATCAACCATATCTTGGGTTCATGCACTAGCCAATTTATGTACCAGCTCCTAGGCAAAAGCCATAGATATGTCCTTCCAGGAGACAGTGTCTCCCAGAGTCAGCAGGTAACTTGGAATCTTCTCTTCCTGCACTTAAATAGCAGTTAGTCCTATCTCTTCCTATCCCAATATGTTGATGGAGCAATAACTCTCTAAAAAACAAACAGCAAACAAAGAAATACATGCCTGTGGGAGATTCTATGATTTTTCACAAATATTCTCTTCCCTCCCTGCAAGAGGATTATACATCACTTCCAATTTCTAAATGATGTGCAAGGCCCCCCTTTCATTGATATCAGTGATTATGTGACTTGCTTTGGCCAATGAAATAGCAGAATCCATGTGCCCCACATATGAACAGAAGCCCCAATACTATTAATTGTTCTGCCTCAGGCCCCCTCTGTCATGAGTAGGTCATGAGCCAGGTAAGAGATATTCCTTGAACCTGGCCCTAAAACGGAGAAGACACATGGGGAAGGAACAGAGTTGCCACTAACTTACAGTCAACAAGTCGTGTGGGCAAGAAATAAATTTTGTTGTCAGAGTCACTGAGATTCTTTTTTTTTTTTTTTTTTGCGATCCGCGGGCCTCTCACTGTTGTGGCTCTCCCGTTGCGGAGCACAGGCTCCGGACGCGTAGGCTCAGCCGCCATGGCTCACAGGCCCAGCCGCTCCGTGGAATGTGGGCCCTCACAGACCGGGACACGACCCCGTGTGCCCTGCATCGGCAGGCGGACTCTCAACCACTGCGCCACCAGGGAAGCCCTTTTTTTTTTTTTTTAAAGGGCTTCAAATGCTTGGCTTTTTATTTATTTATTTATTTTTGGCCGTGTTGGGTCTTAATTTCTGTGCGAGGGTTTTCTCTAGTTGTGGCAAGCGGGGGCCACTCTTCATCGCGGTGCGCAGGCCTCTCACTGTCGCGGCCTCTCTTATTGCAGAGCAATAAGCTCCAACCACTCTCAACCACTGTGCCACCAGGGAAGCCCATCACTGAGATTTTAAGACCACAGCATAATCTAGAAAAAGATGGCTGGATTAGTGCCATTACACCTATACAAGTGACTTAAAGGAAAGGAGAATGAAACCCCTCAACTATAGAATGAAAAATGAGCTAAGTAGTCACATAATTGTCTACAGCAATTTTTAAAGGTTAGTGAGAACTCAAAGGTCACATTCTGCCTTGTGCCTTAGGAAATCTGTTCCAGAGGAGGTATACAGATTTCATCTGGGCTCTAGTCCTTACTTGGAAGTACCTGTCTTGAATGCTTGGGAGGAAAATGACGGTGAGGTGCGTATGGGAAAAAAAATAGATCAATATTCTCATGCATGTGATGGGAGTAATTGTAAGCACTGCAATACATTTGCTATCCTTGTTCTAGAACCAGGAAAAATAACAAGGTAAACCTGTAGATTTATATGCAGCATTTTAAAAGGAAATACAACTTCTCTGGATTCTAGGGAAAATTTATGCTTTCCAATGGATGTCAAGATAACAACAGAAAAGGTAACAAAGCAGAGTAAGATCTGATAAGAAAGTTTCTTATGATTATTACTTATTATAATTATTTAAAAATTATTATATTTTATTAATATTATTTTGCCAGATTATGTGATTTATTCACAATAATCTGAATCAAACCTTTGGCACCTACATTGTAACAAGAAAGCTTTTTAGCCACAGAGGAATTAAAAAGAGCTTTAATAATTCATCATTAGTGTATCTTTATGCCTTCATTTCACTTCAGCCCACAAGCCAGTAGTGGAACAGATTCAGAAAATGACCTCTAAATAAGGAACTGTAATTACTCACAGTGAAAAGTATGGTTAATCATATGTTTTTTTAAACTCTAGCAAAAATGCAATTTAACAGTCTCCTACGTCTTAGTGATTCATGAGTTCTATATTTATGCATATTCATGAAAGAAAGACATAACATAAAAAGAATACTTTGTCACTTTTTTCTTTTTTTGATGTAGGCAGAACAGATACTAAAATGACACCTAAGCCATATGTTCTTCTGAAAACTCTAGAACTCAGCGTGATTGGCCACACAGGATTTTGATGGTCTGTGCTTTCAAGATTCATGGTTGCCTTTAGCTATTTGGACACCAAAGTGTATGGAGAAATAACAATATCAAAATTTGGGACCCTAAACATTTCTTTATCAAATGACTATTTTTAATAGATGCTTTATTTTCAGTATACAAAATGTTTAGAGTTATCACTCAAATTTGGCTTAAGGTTGGTATTTTATCAATTCAAGCGAGCACATAATATTTTCCAGTTAAGAAAATCCCTTCTGTTTATACTTAGGGAGTAAAAGACATTGGAACTAGTGAGTACAGAATTAGAAACAAAAACAAACAAACAAACAGAAAACCTTTTAAGTAGTGTGACCATATAGCTTATCATCCAAATTGGGAAACTTTTGAGAGTAAAAGAAGGCTCTATTAAAAATTATATAATGATTGTCCCAGGTAAACAAGGACATATAGTCACACTGGCTATGGGAACAACTGGAATATAAATGCTGACTCAAAATTAATAGGACCACCGATCTGTGTTAAGAGTCTTGCTTTAATTATGTTCATGCGAAACTTCTTAAACTCACTCAGTCACTTTACTGGCTAAGAGGAAGGTGGGGCTGTCAAAATGGCTTAGTGAGATTAAGAGCTGCCTGCCCTGAGACCTGATGGCATTGATGACAGACAGGATGTGCTAAGGACTTTATGGATGGTGTGTTATTTATTCCTTACTACAGCATTATAGCATAGTTTCTCTATTTTAAAAAACATAAAATTGAGTTTCAGAGGTAGTAAATAACTTGTCCAACTCCATATAGCTAGTGCAAAGTGGAGCCTGATTCCAGCTCAGTTCTTTCTAGCTAGCAAAAGCTACACTCTTTTTTAAAGCTATTGAGAATTTTTCCCTTAGGTCCAGGCTTCATCAGGCTAGGAGGCAAAATTCAGGAGACTTTTTTCCTACTTCAGAGAAGAGAATGGATATCTAGCTCACCCTTTTATATAGTATCAAATCTGTCCTCAGGTAGCAGCTATTAGAATCTTGGCTGGTCCTTCATGAGACACAAAATGTTGGGTTTGAGAGCTAAAGGTAATTCTAATCACCTCAACAAAAATCCAGTGTGATCTAGTGGAAGAAAGATGGAATTTGTGCTCAAACAACTTGGGATTGAAATCTGGTGGGTGATTTTGGGAAATTTCTTCTGCCTCTCAAAGTCCTAGTGTCCTCATCTGGTAGTATTTGCCTTACAGAATTGAAAGAATGACAGTAAATTGGATTAGATATATGATGGAAAATTATACAATGCCTGGAACATATTAAAATCATATGTAGGGAATGTTGATTTTATTACTTCTCCTCCCTGATAGCACTGAAGGGTTTCAACATAGATAATGGGAAGGGAAAGAAATTTGAAAAAGAATATCTGGGTTTAAGTCCCAGCTCTGCTGTTTATCAGCTTTTTAGCCTAGAGATAATCTCTGAGACTCAATTTCCTCCCCTTTAAGTGGATATTGTAACAATAGGTGCTCTTAATATTTCTCAGGATCACTGTAAGTTGCATATGAAAGTTCTTTATAAAAGTGCATGTAAAAGTTCTTTGCAAATATGCATATAAAAAGTTCTTTATAAATAATGATTCCAAATATAGTTACTATCATTATCATCTCCATCATCACCACAGCTTCTTTGTGACTAGGACATTATCCATGTAGTTGTTAACCATAGACAGTGGACTTCAAGTGAAAGTGATGCACTTTGTCTTCAGACAACACTTTGAGAACCACTGAGTAGAATATAATAGGTAAAGGGGGAATGGTAGAATCTAAGGTTGAAAAAGCAGGTCCAGGGGCTTCCTTGGTGGTGCAGTGGTTGAGAATCTGCCTGCTAATTCAGGGGACACAGGTTCGAGCCCTGGTCTGGGAGGATCCCACATGCTGCGGAGCAGCTGGGCCCGTGAGCCACAACTACTGAGCCTGCGCATCTGGAGCCCATGCTCTGCAACAAGAGAGGCCGCCATAGTGAGAGGCCCGCGCACCGCGATGAAGAGTGGCCCCCGCTTGTCACAACTAGAGAAAGCCCTCGCACAGAAACAAAGACGCAACACAGCAAAAATTAATTAATTAATTAATAAACTCCTACCCCCAACATCTTCTTTAAAAAAAAAAAGAAGAAAAGAAAAAGCAGGTCCAAACAGAACTTGGGATTCTTTTGAAGACCAAAATATATGCCTAGCATTTGAAATCCCTGATGATTTTTTGCCAGAATGGTAATCTGAAATATATTGGCATAAGAGATATTAGCATGTAAAAGAATATACATTTGACAGTGTTTTTCTGAGTAGTAGATTCCCTGCAAATAGTAGGATCCACCCAGAGCCAATAACAGTTAACCCTGGCAGGCACTTCAAATACATGTCTTAGGAATTTGATAAAAAGCTTGAAGTATTATTGTTTTGTTTGTTGGTTGGTTTATAAATACTTTGCTGGGAACTTTTGTGATGATGGAACTATCCTGCATGGTACTGGGGTAGTGGATACCTTATGTCTTTGTCGAAGCCCATAAAAATATACACCATAAAAAGTGAACTTATTGTATGCAAATCTGAAAAATTAAATAGGATGTTGAGAAAACCCAAGATAGAATGCAGACTGTGACACATGAATCTAACTGTGTAACAAATGAATCACATACCCACAATGGAACAGGTGAGGAGGAAAGGAGCTGATCTGAGGAACTTTGTAAAATTGTCTTTTGATTTGATACTGTAAGGCTAAAGATAAAAATGAACTGTACTCAAACTGGTAAATTTATTTCTCATGAGATTATGGTTAGCAATTCCGAAACTAATATTACATATATACTAGGGTTGAACAAGTAAGTAAATGTATTAGATAATGAGAGTCAGCTTTCCCACTGTCTAAGAAAGGAATTACAAATAAGCAAAGACAAAATTCCAGAATTAATCACGTGGCGCTTTATTGGAGTTTGAGATATCAATATGGAATTTTATGTTGATTTTAATATATATGCAAATAGATACAGAAATAAATATAGATGTGTGTATACATGCGTTAATACAAATCCACACATTCCCTGACACTGCCTGCTGAGAAGACTACAAGCATGATACCCCATTAGCGATGAGCACATATAGCACCCAGATCTTGGTTCCTAATACCACTCTCCAGTAAACAAAACCAGGCATCCTTGGATTAAAGGCTGATTCTAGGACTGGGCAGGTAAAATGCAAGGAGAGCCTAGAATATTTTGAGGTACCAAGATGTAAGGAAGTGATTTAAGAAAAAAGGATGAGGGGCATGTCAAAAAAACACAGGAACTTCCCCAAAGAGCTTCAAATGACAAAAACTGGAACAATTTGACCTACAAAATAAATATTGATAGTGCTGGATTATAACTCAAAGAATAAAATTAATATCCACGAGTCCATATTGATATAATAAATGATTTAATACACAGACAAAAGGGCGAGGAGCAATCCTTCCTTACAGAAGAATACCAATTAACAAATTTAAGAATGAGAAATTTAAAACCACTGTCAGAACACCATAGTATCAATAGTAATTGCTGGAGGTATGGTCTATGATATATATTAAAATAAGTGGAAATTTTAAAAATAGAAACAATTTATTTGTATATCCTTAAAATATCTCCCCCAAATATGTATACATTACTGTACTGATTCTAAAATTTGTCCACAAATTCTCTGATACTCCATCCTCCAGAGGTGGAGTTTAATTCCTTTGCTATGGACAGGACTTAGTGACTCACAGCTAATGAATGGAGTATAAAGAGGAAAAATAGTAACTTTACAGTGGAAAAACATCACAGAAACTATCACACTAAACAATTATAGTTAATATCACCAGTAATAAGACATATTGATATAATGTACCCCTGATATGATAAGAAGAGAAGGGCATATCAGCTCTGTGGTATTCTTCCCACAAATATATAAATCCAAATTGAAGAATATTCTTCAAAATACCGATCAGTAAGTTTCAGTGTCAAGGTGATGAAAGACACCAAATACCTATCACAGACTGGAGGAGACTAAAGAGAAATGAGAACTAAATGCAACCTCCAGCCAGCACTTATCCGGAACAGAGCCAACTTCTCCAGGCTTTACCATACTCAAATATCAGCAATTCCAAGCTCTCACATACCAACTCAGGATTTAAGACTCTGCTACTTTCCTCTCTCTCCAGGATATCGCCCAGTTATTTTGTGCAATTCTCAAGGAGGTTGTTTCTCAGATGTGCCCTTTGGAAAGGCATTTGCATTTTCCAAAAAGAAATGTGGGAGAGGAACTATACCTACCTTATGGAACTAATTCTTTAACTACAAGCTATCAGGCTTTACAGTATGTGGCTGTCTGCAGTGGGAAAGGTCTTTCCTGAATTCTTCAAATCAATCCGTAGAATATTTCTAAAACCATTCCAACTCATGGCCTTCTTAATTTAAGAGCTTTTCATGCTTTGCCAAATGTGCTTTCCACATTCCTATTCATTTCATGCAAAATAAAAATTATACATCTGTTGAGGTGTTTTCAGTTTGCTATTTTACACATCTGTTGTTCTGTGACCCTTCTTATTAGGAAAATTTGTCATCATATGTAGTCATAAAAAAAGACATGAGAAATAGGTTAATTGAACATTGATATGTACCTTCAGAACAGAATATATATTCCTCCCCTCCATGTTTGCACTTTGGGAATATAACTCTCCCTCTCTCTTCTTTTATGTTTCATTTTCCCTGAGTGTGGTTGTGTGAGTGTGAGTATGTGTGTCCATTGACTTGTGTGTGCAATTAGGAAATAGATCAAAATTCATTTCAACACGTTGTCAATGAGAGGACAGAACAGTGAATTGTGGCATATTGATGATTTTTCATAGAGTTTTATGTATATCCAAGATAATGTGTGCACCAGGACTCATACATTATCTTAGTAAATGTTTCTGGAATTGCTAAGTAAACCAAGACATTTAATTTGAAATAATGGCCACATTGCATTAATTCTTCAGACAGTAAGGAAATTCGTTTCCATTCACTAATAGAGCTATGTGCACCTCTCTATTCAGCAAATACTTCCCACTTTCTGTCTGGCCCATCTCTTGACTAGATAATGAGCAGATTGTCTTAGACATATAAGGTAAAAGATTTTCAGATATATTACATGGAAATGTGAGTTTTGTGCTTCAAATGCTAAAATCCATCAGGAAAACTCCAGGTTTCAGTGCAATGTAGAGACTGCTATTGTGCATTAAAGTTTGATGAACCTGGGCTCTTAGAATTCTTCTAAAAACTACATTATTTTCATCTAAAGAGAAGAGGTTTAGTAAATGATATCTTATAGTACACTAAATAATATTCTCTAAATAGCTATGTCAAGTTCAGTAATTTGTACCATCTTTTATGATCTAGTTATGTCAAGTATGAGATGACCTATATTCATATTTTCTTAGATTACATAACATCATAGAAAATATCCTTTACTAAATGTACAGGTTGATATTTAAGAACATTATCAGATAGAAACCTAACAAAAATCTGAAAGAATTTCTCAAGGATCTTTTCCTCAAACTTATGTATTACTAATACCCCAGTGAGGGTGAAGGACACTTGAAGATACTCTCAATCCCTAGGGCTACAGAGAGCAACAAAGGAGCACCAGAAGTGATTCTCATCCATTCAAAGATAGAGTACAACCTTAGCAAAGAATATTTATTTTCTTTTAATGGATCTTTGCTGACTTCATTTTCTTAAATTACCTGTGAAAGGAATAGAATTTGGCAAAATATTAAACTGTGAACATTGACTGGCTATTCCTATGTTCTGTGTATACTTAGCTGGACTCATGAAATTTTCACTCCTTGTTACTATTTAGAGTAGAAGATTCATTTTCTCCTTCCTTATGGGCAGAGGACACATATCTGTCATCTTTACCTATATATATTTTGCAAGTAGTAAATATTCTAAAAATGTCTATTCTTATATAGGAGGTAATATTATGAACCAAGATTCAGAAAGGAAATTTTCTCTCTCTCTAAGGTGGGGAGGGTAACATGACACACAGACATCTTTCCTCTTCTCTCCCCTGGAAGACATTGCTAATCAGCCTTGGTCCTTTTTGCTACTTAGCAAATTGCAGCCTCCAGATATCCACTACCCATCAGTCATAGTTGGCATGTAAGAAATATCTATTTGCTTAGAGATATTTGAAAATGATCAGCTGTTTAAAGTGGGATATGATATAAAATATATGTGAACTGTAATGGGACTGAGCGGGGTACAGAGCAGCAATATCCAACTAGGGCTTCTCAATTCATTACTTACAAGGCTAGTAATGCTTTCTCAAATTGAATTCCAAGTGACTGTTCCCCATCTATTGGAGGAAAAATGGATTCCTTTGAAAGAGGTGCACTTTCAGGAGGGATGGAGAAAAGCAAAACTGTTGAGTACTTTTGGGGTACTTCTTGGTGTTTTTCACTGGAAACACTGAAAAGATCTTGAGTTTAAGGCTCTCGATTTCCTGGGACTTTAGACTCTCTGAAGCTTCCACTTTAAATGCTTGAACTGCTCTCATTTCAACCTTCTAGCAGGTTCTACATGCAGGGCGTCTTTGGTTCTGGTAACCTAACTGATGAAATCCAGAGGAGAAAAAATCCAGGAGCTTGATGCTCCAAATGATTCTCTAATTAAGAGAAATAGTAAATTAGGCCTCAAGTTTTTCTTCTAGGTTGTCCAAATCTTTTTACCAGGAAAAGGAAGAGAGCAAGGCTCTGTGAAGAAGTCCTATCCCAGAATGGAGATTTAATACCCTATGTTGTACTTCTTGGAACTTGAGGGCAATAATAGGATGCAGAGGGTGAGAAACCCCAATATAATGAATGATTTTCTGGCTGCGAACTCTTAACCTTTTGAACAATTAAGTGACTCATTCTTTCTAAATAGAGCAATTCTCTATCTTGGAAACTAAAGAACACCCTCTGATAATTAAGTAGCCTCTGCTAGCTGAAGTAGTAAGAGAATAATAAGATTGTTTGATTTTTTTATATTAGTATTCCATCCTTTAAAAATATGGTCTCTAATTAGCAACTTAATATTGTCTAATCAGCAAAATAATACAACATGCAGTTAGCACATGACTGACACCTGTCTCATTTATACTTCATTAATGCCCAGTTTTTCAGTAATAGAAAAACCAATATTCTAAAAAAGAAATGTTTTTAGGGCTAAAAAGTTAAGTTATTTATGTAATGATAAACCATTTTTATTTGCCTACTCTAGCATCTAATATGTCTGAAAGGCATAAAGATGAAAGCCAAACAACAAAATTATTTTTATTAATTCTCAAAAGTATTAATTAAAGCAATGAATCTTCATTTAGGATGCTGATTTAGTTATTGCAATAAAAGTCCTTTCATGCAAGCAAAAGTTACTATTAAATCCTACTTTTAAAATATTCTATGATGAAGATATTTGATACTAACTAAAGGAAATAAATAAGGACAGGAATTTTGTATGTAATTAAATGTAATTATTAGGAGTATGCTAATAATATAAAGACACTGGTCTGTATTTACACATTCAAATTTGAGTTCAATCACGTAACAAGATTTTTTGAAAGCCATCAGCTATTAAACTTTATTATTATTATTTTTTTTTGCATATTGGCTTGTGTGTACAACCACAGACTCAGGTAAAAACTTTAAAAACTATGCACAAACAGATGTGAATCCTTGTCTGTATTCCTAGAAAAGGATAGAACCCATTATAGAAATATATTTCAGATGACTTATGACTCAGCTATGACTTAAAAATATCTCCATTGTACCATTCCTTTTAAACCTTTTCATCTGAAAGGCTTATCTATGAGTGAGATTTCTCTTATGACATATTCTGATAGTGTCTGGCCTACTTCAACGGCTTAAAGTGGGTTCATTAAAGTGAAGCACATTAATATATAAGCCACAGATGGGGAAGATGAAATCGCCTTAAATAACTACCAAGGAAGTAGGTGTAAATGAAAACAGTTATAAGTTGAAAATTAATTCAGGCATTAATACTTTGATATCAGACAATTCCACGCCAGGCAATTAATGACTCATTTTGAAATGCTGCAAATAGCCTCATTATTTATAGACATAGGAAAATTTACAGATGAGACTGGTCACTTAAAAAGAGGATAAGTATAAAATATAAGATACAATGGTATATGCTGTTAAGAAAGGTATCCTATGGGAAGGAATGTAGCTCAAAATGTAATCTCATTTCTAGAAAGTATATACTCAGTAGAATTTTTAATAATGGGGAAAAAAGAAAAAAGCAGGAAATTACATCATCAGTACATGTAATTTTTACAAGGTTATTTTATTCTTTTGTGGAAGGATATGGACTGTAAATAAATAAAATCTGTGTTATAAAAAGTTAAGAATAGGGGCCTTCCCTGGTGGCGCAGTGGTTGAGTCCGCCTGCCGATCCAGGGGACACAGGTTCGTGCCCGGGTCCGGGAAGATCCCACATGATGCGCGGAGCGGCTGGGCCCGTGAGCCACGGCCGCTGAGCCTGCGCGTCCGGAGCCTGTGCTCCGCAACGGGAGAGGCCACAACAGTGAGAGGCCCGCGTACCGCAAAAAAAAAAAAAAAAAAAAAAAAAAAAAAAAGTTAAGAATAGGACATATAGTTATGTCACTATGTTTAGGTCAAATACAAAGAAACATCTTTTCCTGACAATGCCAGTTTTCTATGTTGTGGAGGAATTGGGGAGTTTCAATTGTAAAATTCTCTGGAGAATATGGTGTAAAATAAAACCTATTTTGCCTATTTATAAACAATGTATTCTAAGAAGGAGGAGGAGAAAAGGAAGGGAATGGAGAAGAAGAGGAAGAAAGGAGCAAAAGGATGAGGAGGAAGAGATGGAAGAAAAGAAAGTATATCTGTGCTTAAAGGTATAGAAGTTTTCACACTTCTTTTGCTAATAACACTTGTTTTGCTAATATTATGCACATGAGTGTAAATGAGTTATTTTCAGGCTCCAAATCCTTTCAAAATTAGCTACAAAAGGAATGTACTTCTAAAAGTATATTCTTCTAAAAATTAGCTTCTAAAAATTAGCTACAAGAGGAATATACTTCTAAAAATTAGCTACAGAAGGAAGCTTTGGGTCATCTGCCCCGGATCTGCCCCGGCTGACCAATGAACTTTGTATCAGGTGTAAAATCAAGTCAGCTGGAGGAGTTGCCTGGAGCCTAGTACTGGAAAGGGTTTTGAGATTGCCATCCTGGCCAGCGGAAATGAGTGCCCTGATCGCTAAGCAGTGACTACCATGTGTGGGAGAGAGGAAACTATCATACGTGTTCTTTGCCCTGATTTAAATTTTTCATTCTATAGCTCGCTAAACAAAGTAATTTGCCCAGGATCTTAAACATTAGTAAGTGCAGGAAAAGACAAGACCTCAGGACTCCTGATTTCTAGTCCTTTTTTTAAATATAACACTGAATAATATATCTGAATTTATTCTTTGTGTACGTATTCATATGCTATAAACATCTATGTGTGTGCATGTGTGTATAGTTGTCTGAATATGCCTTTGAAATACTCAGCTATACAAGTGGCCTATCAGGCAATGCATCTCTCAATTTCTCTTTCTCATTTATTTGAAAATAGGAGAACAGATAATTAAAATTCCCTCAATTAAATAAAATTACGATTGATTTTTCCTTCACGCTTGTCTGTAACGGAATCTGATTTATTTTTGGATACTTTCAATGCTTACACTTGTTGAAGAAGTAAAGATCATTGTGAAATTGTAATGCTTGCGGGCTTCCCTGGTGGCGCAGTGGTTGAGAGTCCCCCTGACGATGCAGCGGACACGGGTTCGTGCCCCAGTCCGGGAAGATCCCACATGCCGCGGAGCGGCTGGGCCCGTGAGCCATGGCCGCTGAGCCTGCGCAGCCGGAGCCTATGCTCTGCAACGGGAGAGGCCACAACAGTGAGAGGCCCACGTACAGCAAAAAAATAAAAAAAATTGTAATGCTTGCATATTGTTAAAGAGTAATGCTTACACTTTTGTGTTAAGGTAGGAGAAATTCCACTGGCAATCCTAATGGAGTTTGCAATATTATTTAATTAAGTCCTTATAAATAATATCTATAAAAATTCTTCTTAAGGGCATAAAATGTAGAGTTCCACACTATTGTATAGTAAATTTCTTTTATAATGCTGGTCTCTGCAACAGCATAATGCCCATGATGTAGGTGTTCTAAGTTATATTCAGAGAGATGTATTATACACTTAAAGTGGTGATTATGTAGGTAGGACTGACTTCATATTTTGCCTAGGTGGTATATTTCAGGACCCCAGAAAGGGAACAGAATTCCTTAAATCCTATCCCACAAGCTGATTGTTGCTCTAAATAATTCAAGTAGATTTTCCTGTACCATGGAAAAGTATGGACCAATCTCTCCTACCCACTGATTTGGATAAGGAGCTGAAAGTGGATGGTAGGGGGTATCCTTCGCACACTAGTCTAGGCTGTGGTCTTAGGAGCTAGAGCAGTGGCTGACTATGGATACAGAGCATTTTACAGAAGGAAGTAAGAATTTGAGAACCATGCATCTCAGGTTTGGATGAGAGCGTGAATGTTTCATATCTGTGGTCACATGGTTCCTGCATGAAGGGATTCAAGAAAAGTCATGTCCATGGCGGTAGATAGAGACAAATTGGGTTAGAGGCAAAAAATCAGCTTTAGGATCCAGTGGAGCAGGTCTGAGTTAGAACCTGGAAAGGTGTCTTGAAGCAATGGTGTTTCTAGGAAATGGCAACTCCAGAACCTAGTAGAGGAAGAAGCTCTTAAGGATGTAGCACAGCAAGGTCCAGACAGTTTCAACTTTAAAATGTTATGCCACTTATAGATTAGCATGAGTGAGGGAAAAAAATCTGTGAAGGGCTTGAAAGGTAATATGGCAATGAGAAGGAGAATGAAAATGATCATAAATGGGGCTTCCCTGGTGGCGCAGTGGTTGAGAGTCCGCCTGCCGATGCAGGGGACACGGGTTCGTGCCCCGGTCTGGGAAGATCCCACATGCCGCGGAGCGGCTGGGCCCGTGAGCCATGGCCGCTGAGCCTGCACATCCGGAGCCTGTGCTCTGCAATGGGAGAGGCCACAACAGTGAGAGGCCCGTGTAACACACACACACACACAAAATTATCATAAATGGAGAAGTTAATATGTGTTGAACTTGGGAGCTCCACACAACACATGGTTGGTGGTGAAGGATGGAGAAGCCAAAAAAACTCAAAGACTAAATGACCATTCGACCACTTGGCTTTTGACAGTAGAAGTGATTGTCCTACAATACTGCTCCATATTTGGAGGAGTGGGCAATTCGTAATATACTTTAATTTTACTATATTACTATATAAATGAGGAGAGAAGTATAGATTATTGGGAACTTCCTTATTATTCCTAAAGCACACCAAGTGTACTTTCTGGACTCTGGTATATATAACACTATGTAATTCATGTCACAAATTTAGAATCCATTTGATAGATTTCAACCAAACTTTACTGAACACTTGCTATGTGCCTAGCAGTACACTAGGAACTTGAGCTTTCAATGGTGGTCAAATGCTGACACGGTCCCTGCCCTCATTCATTCAGGGGATACAGAATAAATATTTGAAAAAATCCATGAAAGAATATTATGCAGGCAGAATAGATACCTTATGACCGTCCACCTTCCTTCAATTAGTGTTGCTGTAGGCCAGGAATTCTCTCCTCCATAGGTAATGCTCAAGAGCATGAGCTTTGGGTTTTAACAGACCCAGGTTTAAATTTATTCAGTTCCACCACTTATGAGGTAAATGGCCTTGAAAAATCACTTTACCTCTCTGTGTCCTTGTTTCTGCACATATAAAATGTCTGTTAAAAGAACGTATTTTAGAGACTTCTAGCAGAAGAAACTAGATCTGATTCTCTTTTCCTTCCAGGAATATGGCAACATTTTAGGCAAGATCTTGTGACTTGTTTCAAACAATGAGATTTTGAGCAATCATATGTGGGGCTTCCATATCAAAGTGTAGAAGAACCAACACATAACATTCTCTTTCCCTCTCAAGTTGACCAAGGAGAACATTTGTTCTTTCCAAATGGTACAGTAACATGACAATTAACCTGCTCTCTGAGGGATATAGACATATGCATGTAGCAAGGCAATAAATATTTGTTATTCTAATTCCTTGAGGTTTTAAGATCGCTTATTACTGCAGCGTTGCCTAATTTATTCTGGATTAAATAAAGCATTTAAAGTATTTAGCACAATGTCTGGGATATAGCAAATACTCAATAAATGCTAGCCTTCACTCTATACACAGATGGTTTCTCTGAAAATGCTTAGTTTATTTTCCTGGTGTCCAGGAAGTTGAAGTTTTAGACGTTTCTCTTAGTATAAGAACTCTCTTATTCTCGGTACAAGGAAGCTATCAACTTCTCTCCACACAGACTCATATGAAATGACTAGCTCCTTCTTTTATTTAAATCACTGTACGTTGACAATATTTGCTGTACCAAAGGGGCTCATGTTATTCAGCTCCACAAAGTCGCAAATAATATATATTTGAAAACAAGTGGTAGCTGATGTAAGCACCAGATGGCTCAAACATAAAATCAAGGGAGCTGCTTTTAGCTCTACCCCAGGGCTCTTAAAGCCGCCTTCTCAGTGCTCCTTTATATGTTGTAGTTTATTTCTGAAGTGACAATAAAATTGGGAACAGCAGAATGGAAAGGAGCACCACAGCCTCGGCATGTTTTAACAATCTGCTATGCATATGAGATGAAACTTTGCCATCACTAGAATCAACAACATCTTGACACATGATTCAAACGTCAAGAATATCCAAGAATGTAAGATGTCTTTGCAACAGCTACAAGAAGCTGAAGTCAAATCCAGATTGGAGCCCAATGCCTGAAAGAATGTTGTGTTCTTTTTCCTGAAAGCTGAGAAATGTGTAGGGCACAGTTTTGACCTTGGTGACTGAACCCCTATGAAATCCATCTTGACAATCCGTTGCATTGGACGGCAGCATGGAGTGACCTCGTTTAGTGTAAAGCTATCTCAGAGAAGTGTTATACCCTAAGCAGCAGGAA
>NW_006799479.1:167575-200628 GCF_000442215.2 Lipotes vexillifer
CAGGAATGTTGCTGCTCAGAAAAGCACCAGCTATGGAAAGTCTCATCATGATGGAAGAACCAGCTCCATGTCAAGACGAGAGGTGGTGGGACTGTTCTGGTGATATTTTGCTGCATAATAAACTACCCCAAGCTTATTGGCTTAAAACAGCAAACATTTATTATCTCATGTCTCTGGGTCAGGATTCCAGGTTTAACTAGGTGGTTCTAGCTTAGGGTCTCTCATGAGGCAGCAATCGAGGTGACAGCTGAGGCTGTAGTCATATGAGGTTTGATGAGTCTAGAGGATTTGCTTACAAGGGCACACAGAGTGCTGTTGGCAGGAGACCTCAGTCACTTCCACGTGGGTTTTTTTATAGAGCAGCTCATAGCGTGCCTTTTCCCAAGCTACTGATCAGAGGGGTGGGCAGTGGGTGAAGCCCTCAAGACAGAAGCTGTGTTGGCTTTTTTAATCTAGAGCAAAGTGACATACTATCACTTCTGCCACAGCCTATTGGTCCAAACACAGCAGCTCTGGTACAATGATGTGAATACCAAGGTCAGGATCACTAGAAGCCAGCTTGAAGGCTGGCCACCATCGAGGCCATGGCTGTAGCAGAACTGGCAAAGCAGTGCTCTTCGCTGCTCTTTTTTCCTTCTGCTGGGCCAGTTGTCTAAGATGTGCATACAGTCCACACTTCTGTTTGGATCACACTGATATAGAAGAATATCCTATTTATTAATCTCTCATTTTTACTTTAAAATTTTTTGTACATCTCTAAGTATCTTTCACTTTATCTTCTCTTTCTGTGGTGGACCATTCTTGCTGATTCTTCTGCAAGACATATTAAAGCTGCAGAGCTAGGAGTCCAGTTTTTAGAATGCCTCTTCCCAAATAGGAAAGACACCAGAATAGACTATGAGTGGCAAAAACAGTCTATCCCCTTTCCACTCCAGTGATTTTGCTAAATTGCAAAATACATGTGCTCTCATTTCCAATTAATTATCCGCAAACGAATACTTCCCAGTCTCTTGTCTCTGTCTCTTGACTAATGAACAAATTAGATGGACAGTATCAGACAACAAGGAAATGGACTATTGCTTTGAATTGGCAGTGAAGTGAAGATTCAAACAAAGAAACTTAGAAGAATAGGAGAGCTATTCATAAAGGATTTTCCACCTCTTACTTTAGCTATACAAAAACATCTGAAACATCAAAACATTCTGGAAGAAAAGAAAGTCGGAAGACACAGTTATTTACCATAATAGAAAATTTGTTTTAAAAATAAAATACAAACAACTTTAACAGAGATTTGTGTGTCAAACCAATTTGCCAGCCTCCCTCTAGTTTTTCACTTCATTCTGCTCCATCTAAATGTGTAGCCTTATTAGCTAGTCGCTGGAAATGATTTACATAAGAGGCACCAACCAATAGGGCACTTCTTTATATAGAAAACTGATAGTTGGTGATACAGATCTTCACTCATATTACACGTGTTCCTTAAGTCCAGAGGAATACCCGTTACCCAATAGCATCTATGAACTGTAATACCTACTAAGGCTTAATTGCTAAGTGCACAGGCTCTAGTGAGTCCAGACACTCTGGATTTGAATTCTGGCTAGGTCACTTACTTTCTGTGTCACCTTGGACAGGTGACTCAGTTTATTGATGCATAGTTCTTTCTTCTCTTTAGTAATGGGGATTATAATGGTAACCACTTCCCTGGATTGTTGTGATGAGTAGAAGGGTTAATGTGTTTAGCATTTAGAATGTTGCCTGGCAGGTACTCAATACATATATGCCACTAAAATCAACATCTTTAAAAACATATTTGCCCTCTTTATTTGGTAACAATTTATATTTTATGCTTATGTTATATCAATTTTTACTTTAATTATTTTGCCCCAATTGAAAGTGAGTGCTGTCTTATTTATCTTTGTACCCTCAGTACATAGTATAATACTTGGCACATAGTAGGTACTTAGTCGACTTTTGAATAAATAGATGAATTAATTAATTAACAAATAAATCAAGTGATTTTATTCTTCATTGTCAAATTATTTTACCCTCTATAAAATGAATGAGCATTTCTGAAAACTGTGTGTGCCATGGGCTTTCCTTATTTATTTGGATTAAAGAAAAGTCTGGTCAATTCATCTTTACACTAACTACAACCAAACCCCGGTTAAATAACTTGGTAGAGACACTAATGACCGAAGAAATAAAGGATTACTTTTGCTTTTGGTAGTGTATGTCATATGCTTATAAGACCAAGATTCCTCTTCACAGATAAAACAATTTGATCCATAAAATCATAATATCTTTGAATTGGATTCTATCACGGACACCATATATTCAGATTGCTAATTTTATAGGGAGGAATGAAGCAAATGATGCCAAAATCACATAGTTAATTAGGATCCAAACTATAGAAACATGTACATGAGAGAAGTTGTAGAGAGAGATTCCATCCTTGCTAACCCTCAAGTTATGCCTCACTTCTCTACACGTAGCCTGAGTTTCTCCCAACAAGTCTGATTCTTCCTATAGAAGCAGCTGCCAGGGCCGCCTGCTTCATGTTGCTCATCAAATCTATAGGAAATGGAAAGTTTGGGAGATTTGTCACAAGATGAATCACGTCTATGAAAGTGCCACAGCCCACACACAGTTAAAAAACAAAAGCAAAAAAGTTAAGGCAACAGTATGGAGAGAGAGACAGACAGAGACAGAGAAATAGAAACCAACTTGGGATTTAGAAGGGATATATGAAACCGTGAAATCAGCAAAGGGCATTGGCTTTCAAAGCAGTCTAATCACCTCCAAGCTGGGATAGTTCAGGAGAGATTTTCTTTTCCACAAAACCTTTTTAGCAGTCGCCACGGAAGTCAGCAAGGCTCAAAGTGAAACTCCTGAAAGGTGAGGGAACACATGTAGTATGCTCCTTCCTGCTAAGTACAACACCTTGTTCCTTCTGTGGACAGGTCAAAGGCAGACAAGCAGATCCTGATCTGTGGTTTTGAGCTCAGCCGAAGTTCTCTAAATCCAGCATGGGACCCCACCCCCCAAATCTACTAGCCTGGGCTTTACCAGGATGGCATACTGTCTCTTGCTGCACACTGTTATATTTCTGGCATCTAACATTGCACTTGGCATATAATAATTAATAATCTTTGAACATGAACTAACAAGTGGAGCCAGCAGCCAATCAGCTGCTAAAGCAGGAGAGCTGACCTGGCAGTCAGAAAATCTGAATTCTGATTTCATTCTGATCCTAACCAGCGTTGTGACAACTGACATTTTCGCCCTCTCTCTCTCTTTCTCTCCCTCTCTCTCTCTCTCTTCGCTGTCTGCTCCAATTTTTGATTGAGGAAACAGTCCTAGAGAAGTTAGATAAGTTGCCCAGGGCTGAAGAGTTCATCACAGAGCCAGGATAGATTCCCAAGTCTACCTTCTTTCCACTGTACTTTGCTGTGTTCCTATAAGGCAACTTGAATCTCAATGGAATTACTTACAGATACCAGCCACAGATATTCAGACTGCTTCCTACCCACCTCCCCAAAAATCTTCCATCCTGGTCTGTCATTAGATAGATGGAATATAATAATAATTATGAAACTTATTTACATTATGTTAATAATAATTACTAAGTTTTTTCAGTGTCTATTATGTAGCAGGCACTATGCTAAAATCTTTACAGAAATTACTTAATTTTCACAATCATCTTATAAGCCAAGTGATTATTTTCCCCATTCTATAGCTGGGTAAACTGAGGCCCAAAGAAGTTAATTAATTTATTCAGTGTTACCACTATGAGATACTTACCCCAATTTTCTAGGTGACAAAGTGAAGCTCAAAGAATTTGACTTTTCCAAAATTACTGAACTAGTATAGGACACTACCTGAACTCAAGTTTCCTGACTGCCAGCATAGATTATCTTTTCTTCTTATCCATTCCTCTGGGCACTTTTGATGCAAAACCAGTGTTTATTCGAATAACTTAGATAAATGAATATGAGACAAACGGTCACTTTAAAAATATGCATCTTACTATACATGTACTATTTCAGCAAATAGTAGGAACATTTAGTGAGCAAGAAGGGAAAGAGGAGCCTACAAGTTCGAGGAAGGTTGAGAGGTTACTGAATTTGGCCAGGCAACATATAGACAAGGTTGTTTTCTGAAAGTTGCTTCTATGACTGCATCTTCCTCAAGTACAGCTGTGGTGAGCAAAGGAAGTCAAACAAACAAAAAATGCTCAAACAACTGCTTTGACTTTATATAAGGCTGAAAACCTAATAAAACTTTAATAGCTAAATGTTCTATCCAACTTAACCAACTGGTGCTCTACGCTGGATTCATTTCCCAAGGGTTTAATTTTGTGTACCTGAGAATAACTTGCTTCATTGAAATATGTAATTTGGGGTAAAAATCAGTCATAACTAATATTCTGCTCAAATTTTTAAACTTAAGTTGTTTCTGAGTTTATTAAAGGTATCGGTGTTAATAACATTTACGAGAAGATACAGACCAGGAAAAACCTACATGCTCTGAACCTGAAGCCAGTTTGCTCTCTAAAACCAAACTTAACTGAAATTGTATGTCTTTTTTATGTACGTACAGTAGATTGTGCAATTAGGACACATTTATGTCCAACTAATTATGCCCTCCTGCATTATCTATCTTTTCTTTCTTTGTGATACTGAAACATCTTGTAATTAAATGACAGGAGAATAAAATATAGAAAATTATCATATGGTCAGGGCAGCAAGAACCTTGGTCAGACTTTACTATTTCAAGTTGCATAATAGTAACTGCTTCAATTCTGCCTAATTAGAAAGAAAATCCATTTTTTGAAAAAGCTTTTATGTGCAAACAAAGCTGAAACTTCCATTTGGACTCAGTAATAGAAGTCCTCTCATCTTGGGAACCCATTTGAAATTGTAACCTTAAGATGTTTTGTTGGCGTCTGAGTCACTACTGTCCACGAATCCTCCTGTTCCAGCAGATTTTGTAGGATTATCACATGTGCATGACATGTATGTGTGTACAAATGTCCACATCAGAACATTCACACATGAGCAGATGCACCCCATACGTATATGCAATTATACACATGTTCTTTCAATCACTTAGTAAATATTCTATTGTGTATCTACTATGTGCCAGGCAGTGTTCTAGGCATTGAGAATACAATAACAAGACAGGTAAAGTTCCTGCCTTTGTGATTCTTATTTTCCAGTGAGAAAGGCAAGAAGTAAATATTTTAAAATGTTTATCAGGTCATATATGTTCATATCATACAACATGCATACATTTTTGTGTACTTATATAATACATATGTGCACATGTGTATATACATGTGCTTGTGTGCATGTGCATATATGCACACATGCACATATTCATGCACACATATGCCTGTGGGTGTACATGCATGTATGTGCGTGTGTGTGAACATCATATATGTATTTATGTGTGTGTGAAAACATATATGTGTACTGTATATACATACATATATACACACACATATATCACCATATACTCTATTATATATACACATACCGACAGTCCCCAACTTACAATAGTTTGGCCTAATTTTTTGACTTTACCAAGGTGCAAAAGTGAAACATATTTGGTAGAAACTGCACTTTGAATTTTAAATTTTGATCTTTTCCACTATATAGCAACATGTGGTATATAGTGTCTTATGATGTTGGGCACCGGCAACTAGCCGAAGCTCCCAGTCAGTCATATGATCACATGGGTAAACAACTGATACCCTTACACCAATTCTGTACCCATACAGCCATCCACTTTCCACTTTCAGTACAGTATTTGATAAATTACATATATATATTTTAGGATAAAATAGGCTTTGTGTTAGATGATTTTGTCCAACTATAAGCTAATGTAAGTGTTCTGAGCACATTTAAGGTAGGCAAGGCTAAGCTTTGATGTTTTTCAGTAGGTTAAGTGTAATTTAAAAAATGCATTTTTTATTTATGATATGTTAAACTTACGAAAGATTTATTGGGACAAAACCCCATTATGAGTCGGAGAAGATAGGTACACAATTGCACTTTTTCAAGTCAGTTTAAGACAAAAAAGGAAAAGTTTTCCAAAGTTAAATGTGCTCCAGAATTGGTTAGGTCAGACTTTGACACCAAGTAAAATTGCTGCGGGGCCCTTGATCTTTAGTTGCGTACTCTCCTTGCCTTATGGAATTATCAGGACCAAATTTTATGACATGAATTAAATTATGATACATTACTAAATGATACATTACTAAAAAGACTTGGCTCCTTTTGATTCTTCATTTTTAGACTAATGTTGCTGAGTAGAGCACTGCAAGGTTTCTCTCTTCCTCATTATCACTGGATTGGGAGTAAAAAGACTGGTCCTCTAATTCCACCTCTGTGGTATACTGGCTGTATGATTTGGGCACATCACTGTATCTGTCTGGGGCTCATTTTCCTCATCTATTAGATGAACAGGTGGGATCAGAATAGCCTCTAAAATGTCTTCAGGCCGTAGCATCCTTTTCTTCTAACTGGGATCATTTACTCAGTACCTTGCTACTCAGAGAGCACAGCATGTCATGCCTGCTCAACATCTCATATTCTCAAGAGCATTGCCCAGTACAGACTATGCTGTAGCTAAAATTGTTGTTAGCAGGCTCGCACCAGCAATCAACCCGTGTGACATCCCCTTCTGTTGTCTGTCACCAGCCTGAACAAAGTACATAATTCAAATATGGACACTAAAGTTTAGTGTTTCGGACCTCAGAGAGGTTTTCCCTAAGCAGGTGTCATAGTTCCATGATAGATTCCCTTGCTACATGCTCCTAAAGTACCCCGTATTTATTTTCCATAGTTTTACCACAGTGTAAATTATGTAACTATTTTGTTGTTTTTATTTATTGCCAGTCTTGCTTACAATATATTTTCCAGAGAAGGGAATTTGTCTTATTCACCACTGTATCAACACACCTAGCATAATGTCAGGAAAATATTCTATAGAATATTCTCAAAATTTGTGTTGAAAAAGGAATTAATAACTTCATAATAACCTGATCTGTCAGTGTGGCAATATCAGGCAGCTCTTCTTTAGGAAAGCCTCTGTGGTTACTTCTCAAAGCTCTGCCTTTTGTGTTTTTTCCTTAGCTGAGCCAATAGCATAGCTGCTCCTTGGCAGTCCTGGTTTTCTGCTAGCATTAATATCTGAGAAAGCTGTACCATTGCCACATGGCTTCAAACAGAGTATCGGGAGGACCATAGTAACTTGTATTCTGCCAGCCTATTCTGTTCCTGCTGTTCCAGGTTAACCTGTCCTTCAACTCACCTGGCTCACAGAAGCTGGATGTGAGTGCAACCCACCTTACTGCCTGAAAGAGATATCCCATAGTATCCTTCTTTGTCAGTTTGTCATTGTAGGCCATTTCACACTGGCCAACAGGTGGACTCATTTAACATATTTTCAGTGGAGCCAATACTTGAAGAACATTTGTCACCATCCTCAAGCTGCCTTTTTATTACTACTTTTCAGTTTTTTTCTTTATTACTCACTTGTTCATAAATATATTGCCCAAATAGGGTCTAAGAATAGCTAGAGATTAAGATCTTACTTCTATGATATCAGAATTTTTTTATGTCAATCAGAGAGGAAGAGTACAAAACTCGGTATCATCCTACTACATGTCAGTCACTATGGTAGGTGTCCTATCTTGGTGACTCATCATGAAATACTGATCTTGCCTATGACTGCTAACTTGTAAAAGATCTCATAGCGAGTATGTGGCAGTGATTTGAATCCATTTCTCTATGGCTCCAACCATATGAAAGGCATACTTCACTTGGCTAAGTCTTAGTAATAGTGTTGATTTCAATTCATCAAACCACCTTTTAAAGCCAAGATGTCAAACTGAGGAGTAGTGTGTTAATACAGTGAAATGGGTATCACAAAGCATCTGGTCATTTGCCAACTCCTTGGGGAGCCTTATGCCAACAAATATCCAAAGGTGGCCACTAAAAGCCATTCCTCTGCCCAGTCATACATGGGGAAGAACTGGAAAGAGCACACAGGTTGCAATTCAGTCCTTGAAGGTATTGATAATTAGGATTTTATAGGTTTAAGACAACAAACAGTCCAAGTTTTAGTTACCAGGTGTCTAGGGCCTGCATCTCCTTGCACGACATCAATACAATGGACTTTTATTATATCAGTGGTTACTACTCCTCTTTTGTATCCTTGTTGTATCCTTAACTACGTTCCCTTTACTTTAATTTTTATTCTGATTTGTGTTAGAGAGAAAACCAAGTGTGTTTGCTGAAAGTTGAGACTTTTATTCTTCTGTGATATTGAGAGGCATGTTTCAGAAATAACACCACACTCTCATCAGATTCTTTTTAAAGATTATCTGTATAATGATGAAAATTACACAGTCTTTGGCATCAGAGTGCCATATGAAATATTCACTAAAATCCAAAGTCCTTCAATGGCCTTTTGAGTCAATGTTACAATTACCAAAAGCTGGTAGTTTATTAAAAGAAGTCTGGAACAAACATTTTACCATAGGAATTAAAAGCATGGGCCAAAATTTTTCCAAAATTGTCCTCTCAAAATCTCATCCGGTAGAGAAATATGTTGGAGCAACTGTGAACATGTCTAGAAAGTTATTGTATTAATATTTTAAAGCATATGAATGCACCATTTGTTATTAATGCCCCTTTGTTACTACAGAAAACATTTTCCTCACTCAGAACTGGCTTTAGGTTGACTGAGAGGATATTTTTATATTCAGAAAAGTAGTTTTGACCAAGATTAAGTACAGCAACATTTCTACTGCCTCAGGATATTTACCAGGATGATTAACAGACATGCTTTTTTTAGTTTTCACATAGGCTCTGTTTTCAAATGGATCCTGGAGGTATACACACATACAGAGATACTTAATGCAACCCTTTAATTCTTACACCTCTGTCAATCCTCTATTACCATGTCACATACACATACACACTCCAGCATTGGCAAACAATAGCTGCATGTAGCATATTCCTTTCACTAGGCACAAAACTCCTTCTCAAAAAAAAAAAAAAAAAAAAACACTGAGCACACAGAAGTAATCCAGTTACTGAGTGAGCATTCTGGCCACGAAAACATATTTGGAATGTTGTGCATTTGTAAAGTTACAGTGAATTTTTGGTGGTTGAGCGCAGATGATGTTAACATGTAGGCTTTCCCTTGTAAACATTTGGAAATATTTGTATAGTTTTTTTTCATTAATAGAAATGATTTTCTTGAGCGAAAACATATTTACTTTTAAGGTTAAATTATATGATAGTTACTTATAATAACAAAGTGTTGATAGTGCACTAATGGCTTTAAAGGTCATTTACCATAATTTCATTTAAAAAATAAGTTAACTTTTATAGATCCATGATTAGTTGTTTTCCAGGCAGTCACTGTGTGAAGTGATTTGTATGCATTATCTCATTTACCTCACTATAATACTGAATGGTAGGCGTTATTGTTATCTCCATTTTATTAAATGTGCAAACTTACAGAGGGGGCGTAACCTCTAAGTATTGGACCCAAGATTTGGTCCTAAGTAGTTTTCCTCCAGAACCTCTACTATCAACCACTGTGCTAAACCACCTTTTAAGCAACAACCATGTGATGGGAACCAAAATAACCCAGGGAAGTATATGGACCAACTAATATAACTTCTTAATTATATATCAGAAAAGTAAAAACCAGACCTTGGGTTAGAATCATACACCTAAGGTTGGCAGATGGAATGGAACCTAAGTCTTCTGACAACCAGGACAGTGCTGTCTATATTAGACAATAATACCATGTGGTCTCTGATCTCAACTACAACTCATATATGCTCACAGATCATGCGTTTCTTTCCTGGAGGCAAAAGTGTAATGCCTAAATTGACCTCTCTGAACAAAGTCTCTGGTATTCCAATGCCCTCAGAGGACTGACATACCCTTTATGGGCCTCTCCGTAAAGGTAAAAACGAAGGGTCACCTTCTCTGCCTTTGGTGTCCAGCTAGCTCACAGTCTGTCTTCTGTGGCTTCCATCAGCACTAACTTTGGTCCAGGGCAACATCCTCTTCATTCTACTGTGAAAGTGACATTACCTCCACTCCACAATGATTGGGAGTCAGAGCTTTCTGATGAAATCATGGCGACCAAAAGGATTAATTTCTGCCTTGCCTTAACACACAAGCATGTTATGTCTCAACAGTCTGAAAGATAACTCACACACGTCAGGGCTGTGTAATAGCAACCAGATAAAATAACAACCCAAAAACCAAATATGACCTTCCAAAATACATAGAAATGAAGGGGTTGATACTGGACAATTCTAACATGTTGTGCATGCAGAGTTATAAAACAATAATTAATGAGGTCTATAGAAAGGGTCATTACAAATGGCTCCTTCGTATAACACCACTCTATGTCCTCAATACCTTGTTTTAATATAAAAGCATTTCCTCTTGTCATGGCCAAAATCACATTTACTAACAAAGTAAAATCTTGTTTTACACGACACCTCATTTTTCCACATAAGTGTTGAAAATGCCTGTCTTGGTGAACTTCTCTTCACCTCTGTTTTATGTACAATTAAAATCATCTCTTTGCTGAGACCATTCCCTACAGTAAATGCAATTGCCCACGATGATATATTCTGCCATTAACCCTGGAGCACTCACTCTGATTCTCCACATAGTGAGACACATAAGAAAGTCGCACTGAAAACCTTTACTGTTGTTCATCAGGAGAGCCCACTTGGTGCCTCCTGAAGAATATTTCACTGCTTACATTGATTATTAAGACAATGGAATAACAACTCAAATCTGATCCTTGTAAAAACAACCAAAGTTCCTGAAAGCTAAGCAATCTCTGGTCAAACTACTGTGCTGACAGAGTAGGAGTTTACAAGTTCAAGATTCTTATTTGATTGTGTAATCCAGTTATGATAATGTCCTCTGAGCTATTTGGAGAATTGTCCTTCTATGGCATCAAGGCTTATACAGAAGCAAACAACTATATTTGGTGTGGGCTTGGAATATGAGAACAAGATTGGAAAATCATGTGTTATAAACCCTTTTCTCTATGCAGAGTCCTCTATTATAGAAGCCTCCAGAAATTGACATTAAATTTGCCTCTCTTCTATTTTGGTGACAGAAGCCACTCATTTATTAGGTACCTAAAATAGAAAGACTATATTGTTGAGAAAGCTAGTATTAGTGAAAAGTTGTAAGATCCCTTGCATAGAATATCCCATTTAAGTAATTATAGATATAATAAGACTGAGGACGGTATTTATTCCGGAAGGTGAGAAAATGAAATGCTAAGATATCCTAGCACTGACTCTCCCCTGTCACTACTCCTTATTGGCTGTGACTATGAGCAAGATAGTTAACCTCTCTGTGCTCCATTATCTCATCTGCCAAAAAGGGAATTAATAATAATATGTACCTCACAGAGTTGTTGGGAGAAGGAAATGTGTTCATATAGGTGACTGTGTCTGGCATATAATAAGAGTTCAATATACGTCATCAATTGTAACTAATACAATAATAATTACTATCGTTATAAGAACTGTTTTAAAAAGTAGTTTATAAAAAATTGAATTGATATTTAAAGAGTGTAAGAAAATCTATAGCAGATTTTGATCTAGTCAGCTTCAAATATTACCCAGACTATATTTTCTAAGTAATAAAATATTATCATTCTAATTTGTTTGGAGTTACAAGGAGGAAAGTTTTAAATTTAAGTATGTCTGTTTATGTTAATAATATATGTCTACAATTTGGTACAAAAATCCCATTTAAAAATTAAAGCACATTTGTCTTTCACAAAAATTATAAGATCTTGATCTGTAAATTTCTACTCTTACCTAAATCAGAACTGTTAAAAATGCTTTGGATTCTATAGTTATCGTCCAAGAGTCAATGTGACTCCTAAATAACTACCCCAAAGCATAGTATATTAACCTTTTAATTGGAAAAATTAGTGCCCACATTCTTGGTGGAATTTTGTTGTTTATATAGTTTCAGTTATTCATGATGCTCTCCCATCTTTGC
Organism: Lipotes vexillifer; assembly: GCF_000442215.2. Classification (NCBI taxonomy): domain Eukaryota; kingdom Metazoa; phylum Chordata; class Mammalia; order Artiodactyla; family Lipotidae; genus Lipotes; species Lipotes vexillifer. The sequence continues at coordinate 179,653 of NW_006799479.1, forward strand.
TTCTTCTTGGTAAAGTTAAACTCTTCCCAAATCCCAACACTGTACTTAATTTTCTCTTCGTTGATTTAGATACTAATTTTTCCATTCACTTCTATAAGTAGTAAAGACTACTACTGCTACTCACTCTCACTTGGTTGTTTATATAAAGTGTCTTTAATCCTACCAGTATCCCTACAAAGTAGGAACTAAGTTCAATAAATGAGGACACTGGGGAATTGGAGAGGTTCATTAACTTGCTCACCATCATGCAGCTGAAAAATAGCAGGTTTGAGATCTTATCCCAATTTTACCTGGTCCTTTTTAACTAGCCAAACTGTATCAAGGTCAAGGATTCTAGTTGACACTCATTCATTGTCCACAACCCTCAGCAACAGCTTTTCCCAGTCTGGGTGCTTTGACCTCACTCTGGTTTCTCTGCTTCATGCCCTATGTGTGACCTCTAGCTTTTTATAATCTGAATCTCCAACTCAACCAACTTCTCTAGTCCCAATTCTTGTTTTACATAAAATTACCTCACTAGGGATTCTGCTATATCCTGGCCTGTGTAGGTAAAATATAGCTTGCTTTGACTGTGAAACTAAAATTATGAATATTTTTCATGCATTAAATTCCTGTATTCTTTTAAAAGCCCCTTCTGTGAGACCATGTGGCTTTACATAAGCAATTTTGCTCTACATAAGTAAGCACAATGAAGAGCTTGGTTCAATGGGATAGCTATTTGTTCCTACCATCCTTGTATTGAGAGGAAGTTGTAGTTTTATGCTACGCCATCTTTTTCAATGAACTCTCAAATCAGCATTAGAAATTCAAAACAATGGAAGCCAAACAGTTGAAGAAATTGATGTTCAAATGTCCAAATTACTGAACATAGAAAACTCTGTTCACTGTCCTACTGAATTTAGTTTTCCCGTGAATAAACCTTCTGATTAAGCTTTTACCTTTCAAGCCATTTTGTGCTTTCATTTCTCTTTTGATTATAAAATCCTTTCACTTAATACACAGCCTTAGTGTATATTAATGAGATTACTATACAGCATTAAACTAAGTTTACCATAAATTTTCATTATCTTTGAAAGAGCTTTTTTTTTAAATTTAGAAGTACAATAGCATAAAAATATTTGAGGGTTTATGCCAGCCTAACAGAAGAATAGTTTCTAAAAGAGAGCAACATTTCTCTATGATTTTGTATTTCAAATTTTAATTTTCTATAATTAATGGAATTTTGACATAAAGATTGAATACTTTAATACTTCAAAGCCCTGCATTATACAGCCCATAGGCTCTATGAGACCAGGCAGTTTTAACTGTTTAATTAGCCACTGTAATCCCATCACCTAGAATATTGCTTAACACATAGAAGGAACTGGAATATTAATCGCTTTCCTTGAAAAAGGAAAATAGAAAAACTTTTACATTTTTAAGTAAGCTAATGCAGAGCTGCCTTAGTAAGTTTCTACTTCTCAGCAATGCCAAATCACACAGCCAGATGGATGGCTAGACTTTTGAATTTTTAATTGCAGCTTGTTATCTGACTAATTATTTAGTCACTTGAGAATGTCTCTTTCGGAGAATCAACCCTGTAGACTAGGACACAGACTTTAGTCCCCCAAATTATTGACACCCAAAAATGTTTTTTGGAAGCTCCATTTCATAATGCTTGCTAGAGTTTTATTATTCAAACTAGTAGCTGAACTAGACTAATAGATAAGAGTGTGAGTTCACACTCTCCCATTACCAATGGAATTGGTAATTGCCATAGCATTATCAGTGGAGGAAGCAATGAAAGACAGCAAAAGCAAGCCCCAAAGACGTTGACAAATAAAAAAACAAAACACTTTTTTTTTTGGCTCTGCAGCATCTCTTATACTCAGAGACAAGATTTTGCATGAGGGTGTCTGCCTTTACCTCTTATAGCCATACTCACTGTGTTTGTTTCTAAGAATCCAGATTAGTTTTTCACTATCACAGAGCTTGCTAATTAGCTAGGTGAAAAGGAGTACGTTACTTATGTGAAATTAATACTGAAATAATTCTCTCAGGCTACTACATTATTAGAGTTCCTCAAAAATGCCATGTTTTCCTAATATTTTCATTCTCCCTCATTAAAAATTGTTCACGTCCTTTAGGATTGCCAGTTATGATGTGTAATTTTTATACTACTGTATTTTTAATGATCACCATCATTTAACACTTGAAAAAGAATCCTATTAAAAGATAAGTTAAAATGGAAATCTTAAATAAAAATACATACCTGATTTAGGGAATTCCCTGGTGGTTCAGTGGTTAGGATTCCGCACTCTCATTGCTGAGGGCCTGGGTTCAACCCCTGGTCAGGGAACTAAGATTCCACAAGCAGCGTGGCATGGCCAAAAAAAATACATGATTTAAAAATATGCCATAAATATATATGCCATGGTGTTTATTATTTGTTAGATACCTGCTGGAAAATTATATTTATACACCAGTGACAAAGTTTCCCTTTAATTATGCCTAAATTATAGCCAGCAATGTCTTATAGACATGCAAATATATTTTAGGTCATTCAAAACATGTACATGTTTGTGTATATGTATGTGGTATGTGTGTATGTGTTTCCTTTTTTAGGCAGAGACATAAAGGCAGACATAACTGGTCTTCCCAGTGGTCAAATTCTATAGATATGCTCGTAAAATATGAGATTTACTTCAAAAAGACATTTTGAGAACATCTGAATTTTACCTATAACTTAATTTTCAGTACATATTAAGAAGCAACACATGACTGAATGATTTACAGGAGTTGGCATCAGCTCTCTCAGAAGAAGGCATTTTCCTTGTATTTTTCTAGAAGGAAGGCTTGAAAACTGTTGCTTGAGAACTCTGAGGGCAGGCCCTTAACCTTAGCACAGCATAACTTGATGCTATAGACTAGAATGTGAAAATGACTCCTAAATGTTGGCTCGGAATGAAAGATGACTTAATGTCAAAGACAGTGATTATGTGCTGTGTACCCCTCAGAGACTGGATTTTGTTCAGTGGTTTCCATGGTCAGGGAAGCTTTCAAATAAAAGACCACCTGTGTATATGTTACATGACTGTTGATTGTGTCATGAGTGTTTGTCTTCTTTGTAAATAACACACAAAATGTTTTTCTTTTCTTTCCTTTTCCCTTTTTGTAGACATTATTGAGCCTACTACCTCTAGTCCTGTCACAAGTCCAGGTCAGTATCCACATACATTCACAAAGTATGTCTGGGTACTTTCTCCATTAAACAAGACCTCCGCATTGTCATAGAAATAAACCGAGTTGAATGTGGGCCGCATGCTTGCGGCACTGCTCTAATGTCTGTTACTTGTCCTCGTCTATTTGTGATTTGCCCTCCCTTTGGATTTTGTGATCTGACCCTGATTTGAGGCTAATATCTTTTACTTTATTCTTTAAGGCTTGTGCAGTAAATCTGTGTCACATTGTGGAATAGTTGCAAGGTGATTAGATTCTGCGATATCTTTGCAAACAGAGCTGTAGAGAGTTTACAAGGTTTTCTGAGTATCTATTAAAAAACTAATGGTTTGGTATTTCATTATTATAAAATCATTATGAAACAACAGTGTTTAGTGCTTCTGAAGGGAACAATAGCTGAGGGAAAACCTATACTTTCACTCTTGGAATATTATAGTGGAAGATTTGGTCTCTTGAAACTGTCAAGTCCATGGATTTATTTCAGTTATTGTCTTTTATTTTCAGATAGTTCCTAATTCAACCATAAATACTCAGTCTGAAAAGATAAGCCATGGCTATAAGTGTGTTTTTAAGCATTGTTTTCAACTGTGAACATTTCTGGGTGACATGAAATTGAGATAAAAGCTATTGGTATTAGAAACAAATCTAATCTTGTTATATAGGAATTTAGCAGTTCATTTTGAATGTGGGCTGCTGGCTATTTAAAGAAGAAAGTGGAGTTGCTAAAGTTATTTAGCTTTGAAAAGTTCATAGGGATTTCTTATAACTGCTGAGTTAAAGGATTTGTTGATGCTGTCGATCCATAAGGAGGTATAAGTTGGTTAAATAGTTGTTTCTCCTCTCATTCCAGAAATGGCTCAAATTTTAGTCTAAAACAGGATTTGCTGATCTGAGAAACTGAGTGTTTTAGAAATTAAAAAAAAAATTCTATCTCAAATTGTAATCAATCAAAAAATGCTTAAAATTACTTTAGATGATTATGAATTACCCCCACCCCCCAAATGAAACAATTTTGAGCAAGTCGATGATTATGTATTTAAAGAATCTCATAAGATAACACTTTATGGTCAAATTATAAAATATGTTTTTATAACCTCTCAAACTGAAGCATATTTGAGTAGTCTAAATTATTTTATAGTTGATACATACAAGGTTTAAGTAATAGGATTAATAGGAGTTTTCTATTTTACAGATAGGGTTAGTAGCCGCCCAAGTTTGAGGGTCATGATAATATAATTAGAACGCTCAGTCATTTGAATATGATTTTTCTCTTAACTGATAAAAGAACTCATTAAGTCTGATTGCAATTAATACTTACGGTCTCCACAGAGTTATATATTCTCAGGTTTATATAAGAACTTAGAGTTATTAATCTTGCTCATAAACTTTTTGATCTCTTTTTCTCCATCAGTTTTAAAGAGGATATTAAATTATTTCCATATCACTATGTCACCTAGATGACTGAAGTGAAGTTTAGATAAGTACTTACTTTCCTTCCTAGGTATTGCCCGAATTATTGAATAAAGTCCTCATAAATTAAAAGGATAGATTACCTTTCTTATCTATTCAAATAAACAAGAGTGGAATGCAAAATAGTTTAGAAGTGGTGTCTGGTGGCAAACTTTGTGGTTTTAGAGAAAGTTTTATTGAAGCATAAAAATACTCTTTTTCAGTAGGCCATCTGTATCAAAAGTTCACTGCAAGTTCCTTTCAATGGTAGGAACTCCTACAAAAAATTCACATGTCATAAAGCAAACAAAGGAGTTATTCTTACCTCTACAAAGATTCATATTTCTTCAAACAATGTGCAGCGTAAGGGTTAAGAACTAGACTTTGGAACAAACTGCCTAGGTTTGAATCCTAGCTCTGCTATCTTTTAGCTGTGTAAATGAGAACCAAGTTACTTAACCTCTCCCTGCCTCAGATTCTTCATTTGTTAAATGGGGTGGGGGTAGGGTAATAATAGTACCCACTACATAGAGTAATTTCATATTATGAAAATTGAGTAATTTTGAGGAAAATATTCATATATATGTAGTATATATGTATATAAAATATACATATGTATAACATATATACATATTGATATATTAGACTATATAGTCTCTCAAATACTCTGAGACCTTATACTTATTGCCACTGCCTATAGAATGCCTAAAGCAACAGCCATTCAAATGATCAAAGAGCCATTGACCCCAAGTTGGTCGATTCATTGCTAGGATTCAATGTTTCAAAACTACGAACACATAAAAAATAGTTTAAAATTGAATTTCTTAGCACTGCGACCTTTGAAGGAGATAATGTAAGCTTTTTTAAAAACGATTATTGTGGGGCTTCCCTGGTGGCGCAGTGGTTGAGAGTCCGCCTGCCGATGCAGGGCACACGGGTTCGTGCCCCGGTCCAGGAGGATCCCACATGCCGCGGAGCGGCTGGGCCCGTGAGCCATGGCCGCTGGGCCTGTGCTCCGCGGAGGGAGAGGCCACAGCAGTGAGAGGCCCGTGTACCGCAAAAAAAGAAAAGGAATTACTGTGGAAAGATTAATAAATATATGTTGAATTGAATTGAAGGGTAGAAGAACAAACACAGCTTTCAATTAAACTCATCATTAATTGTGAATTTGTTAAAGGCCTCAGGGAACAGTTTGGTTAGTCAGGGATTTGGACGTGTGGTTATAGCAGGATTTAAAGAGTGGTATAAATGATAAACAAAAGCTTTTAAAAGTATGTGCAGTCTGCCGTTCAAGATACAAAAAAAGAAAAATTTGGCAATATATAACTCTAAGCAAAAGATCATTAAAGGTAGATGGGAAAATAATTTACCCTATGAATAGTGCCAAACTGTTAAAAGTCCCAGTCATTTAAAACAAAGCTTTAAAAACACATTATCCAAATAAAAATAGTAAGTGAAAATTCTCACAAAAGTATTCAGGGGATAAGAAATATCAGATTTTCTAACTAGTCCATTTATTGCTTCTACATAAGTGGAAAAACAGAATATAAAATAACTCCAGGGCTTCCCTGGTGACGTAGTGGTTGGGAGTCCACCTGCCGATGCAGGGGACACAGGTTCGTGCCCCGGTCCAGGAAGATCCCACATGCCGCGGAGCGGCTGGGGCCGTGAGCCATGTCCGCTGAGCTTGCGCGTCCGGAGCCTGTGCTCCGCAACGGGAGAGGCCACAGCAGTGAGAGGCCCACGTACCACAAAAAAATAAAAAAAAGATAACTCCAGACAGATTTCATATTTTGTAATATTACTGACAGAGAGTTAAAGCAAAGATAAAGTGGATATAGTTATGAAAATATTAGACACATTGAAAATATATTGAAAGTGGATTTATATCATTTATATATGTAAGTTCTAAAGAAATGAAGGTCTTGAAGTCATAACTTATATTTTTATATATTCTTGACAAGTCAGAATCTGTTTCAGTTGAAGGGAATGAAATTTTAATTATTAACATCATTACTCAAGAAAAGGCCATGAAATATAGTAAGTAATAAGAACAAAAGAAAACCCTTCTTTGATCGGTCTCAGGGTCTCAAAGTTTGAAAGGTAAGGGACATTTTTCGTGATGAATGAGATATGCAGTGAATTTGAAAACTTAGACTACTTTTATTGTGATTGCCATGCTAGACCCTATGCTATTCTAGGTAATGGTCTTCAAGTTTAAAAATGCCTACCATTAGGCCAATAACAACTGAGTCCTATTAAAGCAACTTAACCATTTCCATGCAATTTTTTAAAATTACATTTTGTGATCACTTTTGAAGTATATTTTAATACTGATATTTGACTTTTATTTCTTAAAGGATGGAAAGGAGATTAAGGTTGAAGTCTGTCTACCTTGAATAAGATAAAATAATATACTTAACACTTTCTATTGGTTTGCTAGTGCAGCCTGAGAGCATTACACAAGTATGCTCTACTTGTGTAACCTTTAGTCCAACAAATCAAGGCTGAAATTCCTGGTCTAGAATCAAATTCACAGTTATGCTCTACTTCTGCTTTTATATTCTTAGGTTTTAACTATCTACAGAGCATCAAAGTGATTATTCAAAAAGTGAAAAGTCCAGCCAAACCAGCATTCACTTGGCTTCATGTAGACAGACAGACAGACAGACACACACACACACACACACACACACAAAGTTAATTCTGCCAACATTTTTTAGTCTATCTGGGGTTTGTTAATGTATTACAAGATGTCCCACCTAACATTTACCCTTACTTTGTCCTAGACATAATCTTTAGAAGCCATCAATTAAAATTATTTGTTAAATTAATTTTTAAGTTTATTCTATTGATATTCATAGCAAAAATCACTTTATTTATAGACCTTTAGACAAATGGAAGTGCTTTAAAAATACAATTTTTCCGTATCTAGAAACAAGCAAAAAAGTCAAGGCAGACCCTTCAGTTGCACTTGGAAAACTTCACTATTTAATAATGACTATTGTGAAGCCCATTGTATTTATTAGTGTTTTAAGATCATTTTTAAGTCCATGCAACAAGCCTAGTTCCATTTTAGAGACAAAATGATTGTTTTACCCAAGGTCACTCAGCAAGTACATGCCAAAACCAAAATTAAAATGCCCAATACTTGATTATCAAGTATGTGTATCTCACTTTAAACAACAGAAATTTTTTTAAAACACAGAATGTAGAGTTTGTAAACAGAATCAGTTAAATTCACCAGAAGATACCACATTATGTAAAGAAATTCCACCTTAAATTGAATAATTCCTGATTCCTCTACTTTGCAAATAATTTTTCACTTTATTGGATTCCTGGTTTTTTTTTTTTAAAGAAAAATGCTTTTTATTCAACTTACCCAAGGAAGCCCATTTCCTGTCTTCCTCTGAAGGATACTGTTCATCATTTAGCAAAGATATATTGAGTAACAACTGTATCACTTGTTGAGTGCTGGGAGCATAAGGTTATTATCTTAAAGGGACTTGTAATCTATTAAAGAGACAGGCATATGTGTAACTAATCATTATCTAAAATAACATATTCCATAATTTCTGTCTAGAGAAGCAAGCAGACAATTTTGCCTGGAGGAAGTCATCATATATATGAACAAGGTCTTCATAGATTAGGCATAGTTGGCAAAGAATGGGGGTACCATCACCAGCAAAGGAAACGCTAGAATAGTCAAAGAAGTAGAAAGTGTAGAAAACTGAGGGTAAAATCTCATTTGATTTCTGTATCTTTATTACCTACTACTGTGCCTGGTACTTAGCAGGTTTTCCATGTATGCCAGACGGTTTCAACGAAAATACTGAACTTAACACGTAACAAAACATTTGAACCAAAAATTAAATACAAAAGTTAGGAGATTTTCTGACAACTAACTACATAACACCTTTTGGTTTACATTAGGTCATAAGTAACTTTTACAATTTTTTAACTCATCTAAAAAGTAGATAATAAAATAAAAACAAAAATTTTAATGTCAGTTGATATTTACTACCCAAACTCACTCTCTTGCGTCAGTCTATAGATATTAAAGGTTCCTAAGAAAAATACTTTTTATGGTAGCACTTCCTATGGCAATTGAGAAAGGATATTAAACCAGTTTTTTAATTGTATCATCAAGTTCTATGCTAGAAAATAAAAATGTCCACTTGTCAACGGCTTATCCTTCCTCAAGAAATGAATGAAAGAATGAACGTTAGAAATCTGTATATAGCCCACATGGTTACAGAATATCAGAAGTAATAGTAATGTGCTTCAGTAAAATTCATTCAGGAATAGAGAGGGGTGAAAATAATCAAAAATCAAGTAATTGTATGAAAAGGCTGGGTAATTTATCCATTTGTTTACTAAATAGAAAATTCAAAAATCTCAATGCCTAGATCAAAGGCATATACCTGACTACCCATGGATAGATGGATGGAAAACAAACTTACATGTGGTCCATAGGGCTAGAGCATAAGAAAAGTGAGGATACTGGCAGAAGTTGAAAAAGTAAGTCGGCCTGCAAAGCTTCTGTCAATTTCCAAGAACTGCAGGATGCTCATAGAGCACCTGAATGTGTCAGATACTTTACTATGTATTAGAGGTGCAAAAGGGATTGTCCCACTGCTTGTCTGTCAAGAATCTCACCTTCCAAATAATGAGAGAGACATGGAAGCAGAAGAAATTAACATAATGCAATATGTACTGTAATAGATAGAGATATGTGTAAAGGACTCTGGGAACTCTGGTCCTGCCTGAGGAATGTCAGAAAAGGCTTTCTGGTAGTTTAAACATAGAGGTAAAGTCAAAAGCCATTCCAAATAGAGAGCTCAGCATGGGCAAAGGAACAGAGGCATGAAACAGCACAGTGTGTTTGAGAGAAATTCCAGGTAATTTCTGGAGTGCAAAATAAGCAGCAGAGAGTATAATGGGACTAGGGGGGTGGACAGGGCAAGACCTGAAGGGTGTTATACACATCACTCGGAAGCTTGGTCTATTTGACCTGAGATGTGGGGGTGATTATTAGACTTCCTATGTAACTCTGAGGGTCAGGGTGAAGGATTTATTGATATGAGCAAGACTGGCATCAGGAAAGGTATAATATCAGGGGAGAGATGATGAGAGCCTGATATAGGACAGTTGTTATAGCAGGGAGAGAATGCAGTCTAGTCAAAAGTTACTTAGAAGGAAAATTTATCAACGTTGTGGTTATTGCTTAGATTTGGAGGGCAAAGAGATGGTCAAGCAAGGATGGCTTCTACCTGTCTCTGTAGATGGTGGGGACACCAGCTAAGGTAGCAGAAATAATCCAAATATCATGCCAAATGGTTTGGACTTTATCTTGTTGTTTGGAAAAGGATTCAATGTTTTAAACAGGGAAATACTCTTTCTGGATGTTTTGCAAATATAATTCTGTGAAAGTAGGAAAGGAAGAATGGAGGAGAGAAGGCATCAAGCAAAGTCTGTGAAAGCACAGTCCCTAGTTGCAAGTTTGGTGCCATCTCTTAGGAAAACAGCCAAGTACAAACATCTCTCTACAAGCTGGTGATGAGTTCCTACAAAATAACTCTCAAACTTGTGCTATTATTTGAAAATTTATTTTAAGGTTTGTGGGGTTTTTTTCTCTAATTTGAAACAATCAAGCTTCCATTATTCTCTGATTGTTAGAGTGTAAGGAATTTAAGACAGCTCAGAATAAATTTCAAATTCTAATTAATATGCCTGAATATAATGAATTCAGATATTAATTATAATTATCCATAATTAGTTGGTTAATTTCCAGATAAAACTGTAGCAGAAAATCTATGAAGCAATTTAGAATATGATGCTCTTCTTTTTAAAGATGAAAAAAGTGGGGTGTTCTCCACTCTCTGCTCTCACTATTTATTCAACCCTTTCTTCCTTGATATATCTTCAGCTCTGTCTCCAAATATCATTTTAGGCTATTGGTCCTTTGACTTACTCTGGGCTCAGATTAAAGCACCACCAAACGTACCAGTCAATGCCTCAGAGTCAAACACCTCACGTACTAATAACAAGCTTTTAAATAAAAAAATGGATATGTAGCAGAAGTATTAAGATTACTAATAATGACCACTTATCCTACTTTATACACATAAAATAACATAGACTTATGAATATGAGTTCCTAATAAGTATTTACCAAATACATATTAGTACATTGTACTGTATAAGAAATTATAGGGTTATATCACAATCATAAAAGCACTTAATGACTTGCATTATATTTGTAGATATGTGTCTATCACACCTCTGGCTTGCAAGATCCTTTACAGAAGAAGACCAGTTTGTTTGTCTTTTAATCTTTATATCACAGTGTCTGAGTGACTGGAACATTAAAACTTATTGAATGAATGCATACATGAATCAGTGAGTTACAGTAAGGAAGATTTTAGCAGGATGTAAAGTTAGAAGAATTGAAAGTCATATCTTTATATTTTATATTGCAAAAGGAATAAGCATGCATTTTACCAAGTCCAATGTAGAGCCCAGATTTATATTAGGAGAGAGTTGCCATAATATATACTCAAAAATGGAGAGAACAAAACACTGATGGAAAATAGAATTTCCTCCCAAAGTCCCTATGAAAAAGGGAAGATCTATTCCTCATTTAATCCTTCCTGTCTTACCAGTGGAAAGAAAGAAAACAGAAGTCAACCAAAAGCAGCACTACTGGCTGAAACCTAGTTACATGAATGTGTCAGTGTCTTACAATTAGGAGACAATTAGGATTACAATTACAATTAGGATTGTTGAATGGACAAATGGATGGATGAATGAATGATTTCCAAGGCATATTAGTTTCCTATTGCTGCTTTAACAAATTATCACAAACATAATGGCTTAAAACAACACAAATATATTATAGTTCTGGAGGTCAGAAATTTGAAATGAAGCTCACTGGCTAAAATCAAGGTATCAACAGGACTGTAGTCTTTTCTGGACGCTTTATGGGAGAATTGTTCTCTTGCCTTTTTCCAGCTTCTAGAGACCAAGTTCCATTATTTACGTTCTTCTATCTTCAAAGCCAGGAATGGCCATTCAAGTATTTCTCATATTACATGACTGTGACACTGACTCTTCTGCCTCACTCTTTGACAGTTAAGGACCCCTGTGATTACATCGAACCCACCCAGATAATCCAGAATAATCTCCCTATTTTGAGGTCAGTTGATTAGCAACCATAATTCCATCTGCCATCTTAATTCTCCTTTGCCATGTAATGTAATAACTTTGTAGGTTCCAGGAATTAAGATGTAGTCATCATTGGGAGGTCATTATTCTACCTAACACATCAGGTGATCAAATAACTCCTTTTCTCTGCATCTAATATTTTCCCTTAGAAACTACCAAGCCTCCTTGGATTTTTCCAATATTCAGGTAATGAGTTTTCGAGAATTTTTTGGAATATTGAATTTTTTAAACAATTACTTGAACATTGATTTTATATTAAATGTTTGTAATAACCTATTTATTTGTAGAAGAGGTAAAAATATCTATTAAGAAGATTATCTTTGTCAGGCTACATTATTGCCAACATCATTACAATATCTTATAAAACAAATAAGCTGATATTGCACACATGCATGCACCACATAAAAAGAAGACTGAAATATCTTAATGTGAGATAAATCCCAACTGGCTCTCTGGTCAGTTAGAGAAAGAATCTATATAGGAAAGAATCAGAAATACTAGTAAATCTTAAAACAATTGGATTTAATGACTTTTGGTGCAATAAGTGATTTGTCTCTCAGTAATACATGTAGGAAACAGTTCCTTTGTTCTTGCACGCAAAATTCTGTAAAAGCCAACCAGCGAATGTTTGTCTGTAGTTCTTCTAAGTACGAATGCATATATTTTAAGTTGACTTTAATTCTAAAAGACTAAAAACAAACTGAAAAGGAAAAAACATGTTTTAACGGAGATTTTTGCATTTATGAGAATAGGGTAAAATTGCTTAGAAGGTAAGCTCTCTAATTTCTGCTTTTCTTGATCACTTTTGGAGAAACAGTGTTCCCGTTACTGCCCCTTGCCTCCTGTAGAATGCCCATATCCTCAGTCGGGCCTTCCAGCCCAGAGTGTCTCACTGTACTGAGGATCCAGAACAATGCCTGTAGCCTGAAGTGAACAAATATCAGCCAGTTATTATTAGTATATCTGTTATTAAACCAGTGCGTGCCGGTGTGTCAGTCTTTTGGGTTTTTTTGTTTTTTTTGTTTTTTTGCTGTACGCGGGCCTCTCACTGTTGTGGCCTCTCCCGTTGCGGAGCGCAGGCTCCGGACGCACAGGCTCAGTGGCCATGGCTCACGGGCGCAGCCGCTCCGCGGCATGTGGGATCTTCCCGGACCGGGGCACGAGCCCGTGTCCCCCGCATCGGCAGGCGGACTCTCAACCACTGTGCCACCAGGGAAGCCCCTGGTGTGTCAGTCTTAATGAGAACCTCAATATGCACCATCCTAGGGGTATCTGTGTTTTAAGAGGAGCTGCCTATTTTACCCTAAATAAGTTATTTCTAATGGTGCAAATGTCAAAGTTAACTGTGCACATTGAAGGAATATTATTAGGCAGAAGAGCCTTTCTATTGGCACATAAATCAGTAATCGAAGGATCCAGATCCCAGGCCTCTGCCTGATCACCTGATCAGCTGTAGTATCTGATTTTGCATGTTCCCCATTATTTACCTTAAGTAGCCTAAATAAAGACTTTGCAAATAGACAAGGCTCTTTTGTGCTTGTTTGAAGATGGTGATAAACATTACTCATATTTCAAAGTGAATTACAGCTTTAAAACATATTTTCAACAAACATCTACTTCTCAAAATAATCTTGTGGTATATGAATTGTTTGTATCAACATTTTAAAGGTAAGGAGTTTGAAATTTAGGGAGGTTAAATAATTTACCCAAAGGCCTACAAACTCAGCAAATATTTTTTTGTAAGGAGTTTTCCTGCGTAATGTTTAGGGTTTTACATACCTTCTCATCCCATTGTCACAACAATCTAGCAACTCAGATTCATCGGTTGATTGGCTCCTTGATAATGATCACAAATCTGAGTTGTTATAGATTTAGAAGCCCGTTTGGGCATTTGTTTCTAATAATGCACCAACTAGTTTTCTTCCTGAAGTGTGCCAACTATCTTTTGCTCATCTAAAGAAACAAACAAACAAAATAAATGCTGTTCTTTAATATCACATCTTGTGTCTTACAGGTTTGGAAGAGAGAAGATGTTAGTTGTTTTCAAAAAACCATTAATTGGTTCATGGGTCTGTCTGGACTGTCTATAGGACTGTCTGCCTCTGATCATGCAGCTAGACAATCAAAATCTTTCCAATTCATGAATTGCCCATCACATTTACTTAGTGCTTTTTAATTGTATCAGAGTAGCACCAATCAATTCAGCAGGGCATTACAGTTGTTGGGCAACCACACATGTGAGCATAAGAGCCTGTGCCTTTACTAATGGCTTGACTTTAAAAACGTTTGTGTGTGTGTGTGTGTGTGTGTGTGTGTGTGTGTGTATAAGAGAGGGAGAGAAGAGACAGAGAGAGAGAGAGACAGGGGCATCTTGTATACCTGTTTTACAATGGTAACTTGACTAAGTCACACCATGAATAAGCATATTTTATTAGATGTTATTTCTGCTACCAAGGAGAAAGAAATGGTGGTACATCTCACCAATCCTCATATTTCATTTATAGCCCTTTTTATGGCCTGTTTCTGGTTTTACCTCTTCTGCCACTCTCCTCAACTTGAATCACCAAAGTTCTTTGATTTCCAGATTTCTCTCAGATTTCAAAATGAGATTATACCCAGATACCTAGATGGCTGTCTTACTGCTGGTCATGTAGATAGTGAGGACAAATCTTGACTGTACACTTTTCAAGGTAATGTCATCTCTATTGAAATTCCTTAAGTTCAAGATTCATGCAGTTATCCATTCATTAATGCATTCACTCGTTCAAAGTCCTTTATCAAGTATCTGCCATGTGCTACACACTGTGATAAATTTAAAAAATAATAATAATCTTAGGTGATAATACTAAAATATAATAGTGGATACAGGAATGTCTTCTATCCTTTTCATTATATTATATGTTAGAAATTCTGTGTATGGGATTTATTTAGAAGTGAGGATATGTGCACCCATAAACATCTTACACTGCATTTTTTTTTTTTGCTTTTGTGGCTTTTAAAGGCTTGCAGAGCATTACTCTCTTTATCTTCTGAATTTAACAGAGCAGAGAAAATTATGAACAGATATTTTGTGCTATAATGCATTTAAAGATGACCTGAAATATATACAAATCTCATTCTCCATACTAACAAATGTGTGCGTTTTAGAGCCAGAAGAATGCAGTCACTAGGTGGCACCTCTGTGCTACAGTCTCTACTGAAGACTCGCGGGTGTCCTTTCCACGTACCAATGATTTGTTGACATTTTGTGTTATTTTCTTCCCTCCTACAGTAATATTCATCAGAGTGTGATATGCACTAACCCCTTGAACAAAGGTTGCTTCTATAGACTTAATAGCAACATATTGAAATTGTTGTCCATACCCACTGCCAATTGAAAAATGAAAAATACAGTCTTATTGCCTGGTTACTGAAGCACTGAAGCACACTATGCTACACCATCTATTTGCATTTAATATTTCATTTGTTTGGCACTGAGTGAAATAGGATCATCTACTTAGGCAATATGGTACAGTGATTAGGACATTGTTAGTTATCCAAAACCACCTGAAATCAAGTTCTATACTAGTTTAGAGTTTCAGGCATGTCTCAACTCATTCAAAATATTGATGAATAAGTTGTGGTTTCTGTCCTCAAGGAACTCCCATTCTCCTGGGAGTCTAGACTATAAAATGGCATGATTGGGCCAGATGATCTTAAAGTTTGCTTCCAACTCTTAAATTCTATGACTTTCCAGTAAAAGGGTATAAAAGGTTTATAGGTCTAAATCAGCTGTGAAATTGCCTTAGCGTTCCTTATGAGCTTTTAGTTAAATTGACTATTTCCCAGTCAGATGGGTACATAGCACTTTTCTGAATATAGTTTATTCTGAAATATCTGCACTGAATCCAGGAATTTAGAATGAGGAAGATTCAACTCAGACATAAATCTCTAGCCCAGGTCAGAGGTCCTGAAACTAAGCTCAAGTGAGAGAAAACAATTCTATAAATTCTCATACCATTAGGCTACTAATTAAAATTCCCAAGACTGGCAAGTCCATCTAACTTGTCCGTCACTCTGGCAAATTGCGAAGACCATGGGTCTTACGCAAATGTAAAAATTTCCAGTGGGCTCCCCTAACCACAGATCAATGACCCTTTCTAGATTGCGATGGAGTGACAGAAAGCTCCTCTGGGCAAATAAAAGCAGGGAACATTTTACCTTCTTAAGGTGGACTTGACATCACTTTCTCATTTTCTCCATCTGCTCTCCCCTCTTGCCTTTCCCTGTCTCAGTCATGCCTGTAACACCAGAGAGGGGCTATGGATTAGCTGATTTTACATATTTTTCACCCAGATATTTTTCATAGTAAGTAGTGCATGTGAGACAAAATTAAGTGCTACTTCAAGAACTTGGAAATATGTCCACCTTCCAACAGTAAAGAGCTAAGGCTTAAATATTACCTTGACCAAACAAACAAAGAAGGGTTGTAGGCCCCTGACTGTCTTGTAAACAGTTTGTAGATTTTAAAGTATCCAGTTAAAGAATGGAGGGTGTGAATTGGTAGCCTGCCAAGGGAATCATTGAGACAAAACCATTTATTGCCCTTCTAAGTCCTGTCCAGGAGAGTTTTTTCAGCAGACAAATGTACCTGGGATTGCATCGCAGAGAACAATGGACTCTTGGGGCTGAATCTGATTCCAGGCTTAACGAGCAGCATGCCTTAGTGGACAGCACTGAGGTGAAAATCCAGATCACAGTCATTACCATTTATTAAGCAATTACACTGTGGCAGACACTGTATTAAATAATTTTAAACATATTATCTCAGTTAACCTTCATGACAACCCTAACAGTGGTTATTTTCCTCCCAATTTACAGAAGAAACTGAAGCTGCAAGAGCTAATGAGTGAGCAAGCCATTGCGGTCAGGCTTTATCTGACGCAAAATCCTGTGATCTTAAAAAGAAACCAGTTTCTCAGCTGAGATTCTCACCCATACTGTTAAGGGCTCACAAATTCTATGAGAAGTTTGAAATTTGTCTTTTCCTTTTTTTATGATAATTGTTAAAGTATAATTTTACCAGATACAAAAGAAAAAATAATACATTCTCTTTACAGTCAGTAATGAGCAAGTTTTAAAAATTCCAGGTCCATGCGTGTAGTCTCAGGTCTACAGGATCATATTATTGCTTTAAAAAGAATTCATACATATCTCAGGAAACACTGTATATAAATAAGCTAAGACCTCAGTTTGAATTTGACTTTGTGATTTACTAGCTATGTGATCTTAAACAGGCTACTTAACTTCCCTGAGCCTCCGTTTCTTCTATAAAATTAAGGTAAAAATGTATACCTATTAGGGCTTTGAGATATCTTAATAAAATATATGTAAACTCTAATGTACTTAATAAAGATAAATATCAGTATTAATGTTCATTTGCTTTCAGGAGAAAGATGCTGATCAACCACAGTTTTTAATATACATTTAGAAAATGGCATATCTTCTTTAGTGTCTTCTAAATTTATGTAGCAAATTTCCCTCACCCAATTCTGACAATTAAAGAATATAGAAAAAAATAGGTTTCTGGTCTCAAAAAACTAAGACCCAGACCATAAGTAATGGCTGATTTGCCAAGATAAAAACCACTCAGGGTGCTTTTCTTATAAGCTCACTATTTTGGGAAGTAGAGATGCGGACAGATTTCTGTATCAGTCAGGCAGAAAATAGGTAGGAAAATATATTTAACAAACTAGTGAACTAAATATGCCCAGCTTGCACAAAAAAAATCCCAGACTTTAACTTTTTGAGTTATTATATAAAATCTACTTATAAGGAATTACAACTGACTACTACAAGATTCTTCTGAATTAAGCCTTTCAAAATCATATGTATAGCTGTATCTACAACTCTTCTATCAGGAGAAATTAATCTGTCATATTTATTAGTTTACTATGTATACGTGGTATTTCTTGCCCATGTTATATATATTAACAAAACTGTTAGTTTTTTAATAACCTTAGTTCCTTTTGTGTTTTTTTCCTATAACATATTTTACTTACACAATTTAAAAATTTTTGTTAGTATTTGTTTCTAAGTATTATTTAGCTTAAAATTTTTGTATATAGTTTTTCTCTGAACAGATAATATACAAATTTTGTCACTGATGTTCAGTCCTTGCATATACTGTACTCAAACTAAACACCACACCATTTAAAACAGTGGAAAAATAGACATTAAAAAGTAGAGATTATTTTTCCTTAAATATAGTCCAGTTATCACAAATAATATGTTTTTACTTTTGTTTAATAAAGCATTATGTTAAATACTTTGCTATTTGTTTTCTTTTTTGTTGTTTTTTGTTGTTTTTTGTGGTATGCGGGTCTCTCACTGCTGTGGCCTCTCCCATTGCAGAGCACAGGCTCTGGACGCGCAGGCTCAGCGGCCATGGCTCACGGGCCTAGCCTCTCCGCGGCATGTGGGATCTTCCCAGATCGGGGCACAAACCCGTGTTCCCTGCATCGGCAGGCAGACTCCCAACCCCTGCGCCACCAGGGAAGCCCTGGTTTTCTTTATAAATATATTATGGGGGATGGTAAAAACTATTTTTACATTTAATATTCCCAACAGAAAAATTTTATGTCAGGAAGATTTATTTTCATATAATTGAGAGTTATTTTTAAGATATAATATTTGATTCCACAAAAGGAAGAAATATTTCTATTTTGAGAGAAAATGTTGGTTTTGGTTTGAGAATAAAGAACAATTATGGTACTTTAAGAAAACTATTATGGAGTTTCTCACGCATCACATTTTATAATTTACTTACATCCCAAATTCCAGTAATTTCCACTTTAACACATTCCCAATGAGTCCACCTGTGTCTGCAGAATATAATTATACTGTAGATATTAAAATATGAAACCTTAAAAAGGATGCATTCTTTGAGGTTTCTTTTTTCTAAAATCCTGACAGAATTTGTCCAATTTAAGTTTGCATGAAAAGGAAGAAAGAAGTGCCTTATTATGTGTTTATTTACATGACAAGGCTATTCACATCAGTTATAGTTAATATTGGCTCTGGGTGTCTTTGACTAATCATCTCGGTGTAAATACAGAGGCTGATATTTTGTGACCATGAGAATATTAACAAAAGGACATATCTCTCTTTGATTCAGCTTATCTCAACACAACCAGGGAAGCATTCCCTATCAGATGATTTATTTACAACATCCTGGCAGGGATCTACATAGATTCAATAAGTAAAAATAATGTTTCAACTCTGTGGAACTTCTGTGGAAATCTCAGGGCTCTTGAAAACTAAACACTTTCCACTTTGTCGCTTTCCACTTTGTTTAGTTGTGCCTCTGATGAATAAATGTAATGCATGTGATGTGTAATAGTGAAACGAAGGTTTTGAAGATAGAGGGAAATTTATATACTTGACCAAAAATACTAGCCTTGCAGCCTATTTTAAGACAAAATGTTTCTATTGGCCAAATAGATTTGGTGACTCTGAGTACTAGATCATTGTCTCGAAGATTCAAGTTATACATTAAACACACTAGAGAGTCTGAAAAAAAACCCCACAATAAACTAACCTGGTACATTGTTTAATTCAGCATTTCCTAACCTCACTTAAGCATGGAATGCTACTCTTCCTTTTGTATTAACCAACACCTAGCTCCGCATAGCATATTAGGCTGAACGTGCTGTGGATTGCAGTTACGGTGCCTCAAAAGCAGTCAAAATGCTTTGTCTTCATATTACTCCCTCTTCTCAAGTCATGCTCCAAACATTCTTTGTAGCCTGGATCTGCAAAGTCATCAAGCCAATCCCAGGAGTCAGCCCTAGACTTGGGGGGCATTTTAACACTGTTTCAGACCGCAAGAGTTTTACTGACTAAATTATGCCTTAGGAGACATGTGAAGGCCTGAGAGAATTATGTGTACACTCGATGTTACAACCTTCAGTTCGGGGTGTAGCTTTCTTTTCCGAAAGATTTGGTTTCTGACCAAATAACCATAGGTCATATCTAACTATATATTCAGATTTACAAAAAACCTGAGGTTTAAATAGAATCCCTTTTACTTCATCGTTGATTATTTCAATGTATTTTGCCTTATGGGGCAAAGAAGTAAAGAGAACTTTGTACACATGGCAAGATGCTGATCAATATTTAACTTTAACATATAAATAATTAATATGCTTTATTCTAACAAAGGGTTTTTGTGTGATTTACAGTAGCCGTTATTAATTCTATTGAGAGCAGATATGTAAATGGTCCCTGTATTTTTTCCTCCTTCTCATCTGTACTTATGCTTCATGAAATTTCTTTCTATTTATATTTCTATGAATGTTGTTTTTTCACTCTCATGTTATATATTTTGGCATTCTTTGACATATTACCAAGGAGTAGACATATTTGTATTAACACAGAAGCATTGTTTTTTTTATTTGTAAAGGGCCCAGAGAGACCACCTAGTTTCCATTTTATAGATAGATAAACTAAGTTTTTTCAAGACTGAATAACTTGTCTGGAGTCATACAGATATTAGAAGCAGAGTCAGGTGATAAAATCTTGGTTTAATGTTTCTCTATTCAGGGCAAATCCATTTGACAATCCAGAAAACTGATGGTTGAGACCTTCAACAATATTCCAGACAGTGGGGTCATTTAGACCTCAAATTACATTATCTTGTTGAAAATATTTACTTCATAGTAAGTTAAAGTTCATTTTATTCATTGAGTTATCAGGGATAAATTAGGAGTTTGGGATTAACATATGCATACTACTATATATAAAATAGATAATCGCTAAGGACCTACTATATAGCACAGGGAACCCTACTCAATATTCTGTAATAACTTATATGGGAAAAGAATCTGAAAAAGAATGAATATATGTATATGTGTAGCTGAACCACTTTGCTGTACACCTGAAACTAACACAACATTGTAAACCAACTATACCCCAATATTAAATAAATATTAAATTAAAAAAAAACCTAAGGGCTTCCCTGGTGGTGCAGTGGTTGAGAGTCCGCCTGCCGATGCAGGGGACACGGGTTCGTGCCCCGGTCCGGGAAGATCCCACATGCCGC
>NW_006799479.1:200821-201652 GCF_000442215.2 Lipotes vexillifer
AAAAAAAAAAAAAAACTAAGATGTCACTGACAATAATGTATATAATACAACTGTAGCCATATTAATCTATGACATGTTGAGTTAAAATTTAATCACAGATCATTTTCCTGAAATATATTTGTATGTACAGAAGAAAATATACAACTGATTTTTTTGGTATTATGTTTGAGTTTTTGGTTCACGAACATTTCTCTGTTATTTGTTAACAAATAAACATTTTCAGTTATATTTTTAAAATTGAATTTTAAGTCAATAAACAGAATCACATTATTTGGCCGTTCAATAATACTAAGTGTTGAGAAGAGGTTTTGGTTAAACAGTCAGTGGTCCATACATTGATCTGGCATTTATTATGGCTTAAATATTTTGATTCGGATGTTTCAGTATAATGCAGTATGAACTTTGTTTTGTGGCTGAGCTTCTTCTCTATCACTGATAGACTGCTCTAGACTGGAGGTGACTGATAGATATCATTCTGCATGCACATGCTCTTTGATTGGTAGTGACTATCTGAAGCCGAGGTTGGGAAGGCTCTGTCAGGGCTCAAGAAGAAATGATGCTGTGATAAGGGTACCAGTGTTCCTATCCCCACTAGAATGTAAGTACCATGAGGGCAGGAACATTGTCTTGTTTGTTTTCTGTTGCATCCTTAGTGCCTATCATAGGGCTATATATATATATATATATATATATATATATATATGTATGTATAAAACATTAATAAAACAATGTTTTATGATAAAATAAAATAAATATATATAATAAAATATTACTCTTTGAGTAATATATTTTTAATATGAGTAAAATATTACTCATATAATAAAACAGTAC
>NW_006799479.1:201723-203612 GCF_000442215.2 Lipotes vexillifer
TATATATATATATATATATATATATATATATATATATATATGATGTGTGAAGAGAGAAAGGAGAATAGCAACACACATGGTACATCTTTGCCTTCTCTGCACTAAGTGGTTGTCTACTTCCAAGGTCTATAAGTCACAATCCCTGTGTATATGTTGAAATATGATGATCCAGTTCATTTTTTAAAAAGAATTTTATGAATACAAAAAAAATCAAACAGTGATTTATACATATGGAGAGGTATCACAAACCCAATAAATTCCAATAAAAGGTCTGATTTTTAGAAGATCATTCTTTTAGACACCTAAGGAAAGTTTATTTTGCTACACAGAAGAGAATAAACTCTTGCTGAAAACTAATATTAATATATTTTTTAAAAAAAGAGATAAAACAAAAGAGGTCTGAATCCTGAAGTGTCCTCAAGGTCTTTGTATTTATCCTGCTGCCTCAGAAGTCAGTAGTCAGCAGAGGGCTTCTCAGTGACAGCGAATGGGTTTGCCTTTGAAGCGGCTTTGGATAGAACAGGCTGCATCCAAAAGGTGAAAATAATGGAAGCCAAGAGACCCAGCAGGTAGCTGGGTAGTGGGCACCCCCCACAACTATCTCCACTGAATATATTCCCTGCGGTGGTGTAATCACCTGGAGGTCTCCTGTGATTAAGGCAAATAATCTTATGAGTGGTCATGAGTACACACATTGATTGGGTTTGGCAGATTGCATAATCAACTGCAAATTACCTTTTGGAAATGACTGGCTATACCCAGGGAGCAGAAGAAATGGAAGCAAGGGGATCTGACAGACAGCAGGTACCCACAGCAGCTGTATGAGTTACATTCCCATAATTTACTGATGAAGAGAGCCAAACCTGGACCCTTCATAGCTGTGCTTTTCATTTCTGATATTTGGAGGGACTGCAGGAGGTTGCTGCACACTCGAGCAATTTACCTTCAAGATAGTACCAAAGCAGAGTGTGAATGTCCTACTTATAATGGTACACCTCTGGAAGTATGATATACACATCCCTTTTCTTTATACCCAGCAGAAAAGCACAACATCTGCTCTACTGATAATTGGGTACCAGCCTCGTCTGATGAAACAATATTAATTTTCACTTCATAAATTAATAGCCCATCACACTGTCTTACTGCAGGATACTTCCTAACCCTGAAGGAAGGGTTTGAGAGAGATAAAGGCATGTTTTCAGTGTTGTGATTTTGAATGCAACAAACTTCATCGTAACACATGCTGAGAATTGCCAAACCATTCCAAGAAAATGGGATATTAAATGACCACTACCTCTCAGCTGTGAGAGCAGTCCCTGTTTTTCTGTTTGTACATTTTATTAGACAGGCTTAAGCTCAGACTTACAGAAACAATATTCGTTTCAATAATTATTAATAAACTCATGTGAGTTTTTAGTACTGTGTTAGGGACCATGGGGGTTATTAGCTCATAAGTTTTAATTCAGCATACATTTGTTTCTGTGATGTAAAAAGATATGAATTCTGGGCTTCCCTGGTGGCGCAGTGGTTGAGAGTCCGCCTCACCCCGATGCAGGGGACACGGGTTCATGCCCCGGTCCAAGAAGATCCCACATGCTGCGGAGCGGCTGGGCCCATGAGCCACGGCCGCTGAGCCTGCGCGTCCGGAGCCTGTGCTCTGCAACGGGAGGCCACAACAGTGAGAGGCCCGCGTACTGCAAAAAAAAAAAAGATATGAATTCTCACCTCATTTAGCATCCTACTCTGAATGAAACATTAAAATTATATAATTTAACATTCTATTCTGAATGAAACAGATATTAACAAATGGAAAAGGAGATTTTATTCATAGAAAAATTACTCTTTTATTTTACCTGAGATATTTTGTTTGATCTATGTTCCTCTTTCCC
>NW_006799479.1:203622-218027 GCF_000442215.2 Lipotes vexillifer
ACATCTGTATATTTTACAATTATGTATTTTTTTCTTCATCTTTTCTATTTAGCTTCTTAAATAAGTAGTGATTATATATTTAAAACAAAACAAAATATGAGTTCTTAAACCACCAAAATTTAGAGAAACAACACATCAGTTCTACTCTGGGGAATCAGCTACCTTGATTACTTGAAAGTAATTTATTCATCTGATCTCATAAAAGAGATTAAAAACCCTCAGCTTCAAAAAGGTTCTCAAATTGTCTTAAGAAAAGCACATTTGGAAAAAAACTTTAAACTATGAAATAAACAAAATTTTCTGCTGAAAATAGAAATACATATTTCAAACAATTTGCAGGGTTAGTCCTGATATTTCCACATATATTTATAATAACATATGGTATTATTTCAGAAAACTTTTGAATATAGAATCTCATAAAGATATATTTTGTTTGCTAAATAAATGCATCTCTTTTAACCAGAAAGAACAGTTTCTCTTTACCCAAGAACAGCACCATCTGCCAGTTGATTGGTACTTATCAACCCAGTATGTAAAGTACTAGCTATGACTTCAACTAAACGTGCATTTCTTATATGAAATTTCAACATTAATAAGCTTTTCTCCCAATTCTTTCTAGTATGTTGGAGTCAGATAACGTTATGAAACTGGACACACTATGTTTTGCTTATCTAATTCATAAAAGCTAATGCTTCAAACAGAAACCAGATTAAGCACATCAAAGTTGAATGCTTTATTTTGATTGATCCATTTTCCAGTATTGAGGGTGGATGTGAGCAAAGTTGCAGGTGGTTTAACTATCTATGAAGGGGTCTAGTGGAATGTGATGACTGCTTATAAAGTAGGGAGTTACACATTTATTCCGTTGATAGGTTATCATAGGACTCGAGCAGGTAAATAATGAATTCTTGCCTTGTTACTGATCTACTGCACATCTCCCTTGCTCAGCCAGGATCTGGAGTGTTATTTAAGAGAACCAGCAGATAATCAAACATTTTGTTTTTACAGAATTGTCCCAATTTAGGGTCCTTCAGGACCCTCCAGGATACCTATTTGAGATGTTTTTCTTTCTGAAATGTATTATCTTGGGATAAAAAAAAAAGAATGTAGATTGTCATAATCCCAGCCCAAGGAAATGTGAATCCTGATCCCCTTATAGTTCTCAGAGAAGTAAAAATAAAACCAGGAAAGCAAGATGTATTATACAAGGAAAGGATATCAAACTTCTAGCCAATAAGGACCTCATTCTTTCCATCCCCTCTTTCACCACCTGCTGCTGTGCTCAAACCAGGAATCAGTTCATCACCATTTCTGATCTCAGGACTTTTCTAAATGTCCATGGCTGTATTCCCCAAATTAGTTGCAGATGCCAATGGAGCCCACTTCTGGCCATTTAATTCCTCTATTCCTTCTGGTTTCTTGTGCCCTATTTCCATTTTGCTCTACTTATGTGTTGCTCATGACTACTCTTTCTGTATATTTTGGAATATAATACATCACATAGAATTATCCCTTTCTGTTAAACTGGGCAGGAGCCCCACATTGACCATTGGCATCTTACATGGGAAAAGGAAATAAGAAAAATTCGAATAAAGAAGCTACCAGTCAGAGAAAGGAATAATTTTCTGTCAAAAAACAAAATGTTGGAACAATTATCAGTTACCTTCATTAGGTATTCATCCCTGGAGAGTTGGTGGCACATTTTCGATGTCTACCATGTGCTCAATAAATGTTAGTAGAACTGTTGAACTATCTCTTTAATGCAGTGGTTCCTTAGGAAGATGCTAATATCATCTGGCCGGTATCACTGCCCTCTTCTTTTTCTGACACTTTTATATAGCATTATACAGATAGTCATTTCTTCTCTTCTTTTACTTCCCCCTCATTTCAGAAGTTACAAGATTACTAAATTTCTTTGGTTACCAAAATCCAAACCTTTGCTTAGAATGTCTGTTTATTACCTACCTGCAATGATATATGTTAGTGACAGATTTTGTGATGCTAATATAAATACTATAGTTAGTTAGAGGAAGAGGATATCAGTGAGGGAGATAGTACTTGAAGCATGCTTCGAGAAGGAAGTGGGTCTGTGCAATGTGTTTAACCAACTGTACAGTTTGAGGAAACAGTCCCTATAAGACTGCCCTTACTTCAGACATAAGCCACAAGTTTGTGGGTCCCCAAGACCACCATCACTTCAAACCAGCTGGCTATGAATTCAAGGATCCATCCTTGGGTTTGATAATCCACTGGAGGGACTCAAGCACTCATTGAAAGCTATTATGCTCATGGTTAATACAAGATATAGAAAATCAGCCAAAGGAAGAAATGCATAGGGCAGAGTCTGGGAGGGTCCAAATGCACAGCTTCTGGCCATCCTCTCCCTGTGGAATCACGGATGGCGTTACCTCCTCTGGCCACAATGTGTGAGGATACACACAGAGTATTGCCAACCAAAGAAATTCATTTGAGCACTTGGTGTCCAGAGTTTTTATTAAGGCTTAATTACATCCTACCCATGTGACTACCTCTCAGTCTCCAGCCCCTCACAAAGGTCAGGCTACCTTTCGTCATCAGTTCTTCCAGAGGTCAGAACTGATACAGTGTGGTCCCCGTCCTACATCACATTATTAGACTGTCTGGTGGTGGCCAAAGACCCCAGGCAAACAAAGACACTTCTATCAGGCAGGACATTCTGGGGGCCTAGAGATCTCCACCCAGGAGCCAAGGGCAGAGTCCAAACCTCTCTTTGGCTGAGTCCAGATTCTATACTACACAGTTTGGAACTGAGTTTTAAAGGAAAGAGAAGATTAAGCTAGGTAGAGAGGAGGTAAGTCATTCCAAGCAAAAGGATAAGTGTAAGGACAGGTTTGGAAATGTAAGTGAAACAATGAAAGGGAATGCCAACATGAGAATCCCAGTTTAGCTAAAGAAGGAGATGCTTTATAGAAAACTGAAGATGAATGATTTGGGCTAGAACAAAGGACACAGATTCTGAATGGCCTTAAAAGTCAAGTAGAGCTGAGGAGTTTTGCTTTGAAGCAATAACAATTGGAAATATTTAAAATTCTTGAATTTGTGGGATAAGTAGAATGACGAAAACTCTACATAAAGCAATTTCAGAGTATTCTCTTTATTTCTAGACCCCGCATTTTAAATAATGCTAGCAATTATAAAGTACGAACAGTACAAAATGGTGAGGCCTAAAATTTATATCAGGCCCAATTATGGGAACAGTGTATATTTATAAATTTTTCAAAAACAGAACTAAAAGAGACAAAATAGCTTTCTTCAAAGGCCTGATGGAATTTCATATTTCAGATAAGCAAAATTAGGATTGAAGGGAGAAAAAATAAAGCAAAAAAGGCATAGACCTGGCAATATAAAGAACATTTTTATGTCAATTAAAATAATGTACAAATTAAATGATAAATGTTTTCAGAAATTATTTTTCCATCAATAAGTATTCAGATAGTGGATGGCTACTTACCTACATTCCCAAATTAATTTGTAGAGATTTTTGCATTGGAGGGCAATGTCTCTTCCTATTTTAGAATTCTGTGGTTCTTTGAAATAGGATAATTTAGGAGAGGGAAGGCCTGGGTCCATAGACATCTGCTAGGAAATTGTAGGAATATAGGTATAAAGTGATCCAATTTTGGACTAGGGAGGTGGCAATGACCATACAACAGAAGGATAAAGGAGACATTTCAAAAGAGAAATGAACAGAGTGTGGTGAATGGCTAGATGGGGAGCATGAATCTGAGAAAAATGCAAAGAATACCCATCTTTCAAGCGTGAGTGATGAGGCTAACTGTTGAACTGCTAGTGGAAACAGTCATCACAATGGAGAACAATTTTTGGAGGAAGATGGTGAATTCTTCTTAAACATGGTGAGACATTTAACATTTAGACTCCAGTGGGAAGCCAGTGACTTCTATTTTCACTGCTTAAAGACTTTTTTTTTTTTAGTGGTACGCAGGCCTCTCACTGTTGTGGCCTCTCCCATTGTGGAGCACAGGCTCCGGATGCGTAGGCTCAGCGGCCATGGCTCACAGGCCCAGCCGCTCTGCGGCATGTGGGATCTTCCCGGACCGGGGCACGAACCCGTGTCCCCTGCATCGGCAGGCGGACTCTCAACCACTGCGCCACCAGGGAAGCCTGCTTAAAGACTTTTGTTATGGCATTTATCACAATATGTCTTATATTAGAACTACTTAAGTATCTGTCTCCTAAACATGCTTTTGAGATTCTTAAGAATGGGATCAAAGTTTCATATATTCTTTTATTTTACCAAACCAGTTTTGTGTGTAGCACATTTCCAGTAAATATTCTGGTATTAAATTACTTAAATATAAAAAATGTAAGTGCATACGGAGAAAAAAATAGCAAGAGAGGGCTGACTGCTTGGAGAAGAGAGGGGAAATTTTCTGAATTAGGAGTCTAGGAGTTGGAGAAACAGGAGAAAGATCAGGGTAGTACATTGTTATGGATACTTGAAAGTGAGAGTTTCAAGATCAAAGGCCTGGCTGATTATGAGGTCTTGATAATGAGGATGGAGAAAAGGCTTTTGTGTTTTTTCAGTAAAGGCTTAATGGATAATTTTCAAGAGATACTGACACTATTGTAAATGGTTTAGAACTTTTCATTGGAAGGAAAATGTACCGTGTGCCTCAGGTACACTTACAGAGGCAGATAGGTTCTCTCTTCAGTGCTGTCTGTACCTTCCTCCCTCATCTGAAACTCTTCCTTGCATTTTAGTTTGTATTTTCTCCATGCCCAACTAAATGAGCCTGCAAGAGACAAGTGTCTCTCTACTAGAATGCTGATAGAAGGAAAAGCCAATAAGCACATTCTTCTGTTTTGTTTTTGTTTTTGTTTTGTTTATATTTTATGCATTTGGTGGCTGTCCTATTTTTCTATTTTGAAACTGTAGCCCTTTGGGAATGAGAGAAAGTTTGCTATTATGGTGCTAGAAATGTGGAGGGGCTGACTTTTGCTATGAAAGGATTGAATACCATCCACACTAGGATGGAGGGTGAGAAAAACACTCTGCTGTGAATTCATGTCTTCACTTCAAGAAAAAAGGGTCAAACCCTGAGGTGGTCACTAGAGGTTCTAAAATGTACCTTTTCCTATCTTTTCCCCCAGTCATACCACTTACTTTATATCCATTATTTTCTTGTAGTCACTCTCTATTATTATCATCATTATCCCAAATAAATATAGATTTCTTAATGTTTCCTCAATCTGTAAGTCCCAGATAATGTTAACTTCCTTGCATTCATTGTTTATTTAATAAATACTACTTGAACACTTGCTTTGAGCCAATGTACTGAGATCTTCTGTGAAATACTTGCTCCATGTATAAGTTAGGGTGCTTTGGGCTGCATGTAAAAGAAAATGCCAAGTCAAAGTTCCTTAAACAATAAGGAAACATTATTATTTCACATAACAAGAAAGCAGCTCCAGAGTTAGTTAATTCAGTGACTCAAAGATTATGCTCTCTCCATTAATTCTGCTCTGTATTGGGCTAACGAACCTTATCATCACAGGTTGACTGCTGCAGTTCCAGGCTTTCCATGTAGACACATCCATGTCCAAAGGAAGAAAAGGAGCCATTTCTTCTCTGTGTTTCTTTTCATCTTGAGGAAACATTTCCCCAAATCCCATGGCTGCCTTCCCTTCACATGCCATTGCTAAGATGTGACTCAGTCATTGCTAAGATGTAACTAATTCATTGCCAAAACTGTCACAAGTCCCTTCTTAAACCTATCACACACAAGTGGAACTACATTACCTAGACTGGTGGAGGCTAATGGGGGTTACATTATATATCTATAATGTTGTTCTAGAAGATAAAACAGATCAATGAAAAGTTGGAGAAACAATGCTCATTTAGGTCACACTGTGCATCTCACGTTTTTCTTGAAGAATGTCATTGGCCATGCACATTGTATCCTATTGTTATGAACATTATTTGAATAAGAATAATGCAATTTCAGTTTCAGTTAGGTTGGTAACAAATGTTCTAAATTTGTATTTAAAAACTGAAACAAATATATAATGGTCATTGTCACCTTTGGCTGGATATCATACAATCTTGGTATAAAAAAAAGAACGCAATCTTACAAAAGAATCATTTAGAAAATAAAATATCATTATTTAAGAACAAGAAATTTATCAGTATCTGCAATAGACATCACATTGACATTTCCAAGATTACTTTATAATATAAAGAACAATACATAGCATTCATCTGTTCAAATGCTGAGTCATACATTTAAATTTTAAGTGGGTTACATAGATTAGTACTTAAGTAATAATGTGATTCAGTTTAAATCATGGATTAACATAAGGTTATTGCTTTATTTAAAGGTGAAGGGCTATTTTTTCTCTCCAGAAAGTACAATCATTTCAGCTTTATCCCATTTTGGTGCCAAGATATGATGAATTGAAAGCAATACAGGAAATCCTTCTCCTTTACAACTGTATGGGCTTTTGTTTTCTGCCCTTCCTATTTTAAAGTAACTCAAATTGGCTTTAATGGGAGCATCCTGGGTATACTCCAGGGAAATAAAGCCAGTTAGACAAATTTGGGCTTAGTGAGACAGCTCTGTTTAAGCAGAAAAAACAGCTTTTACTAGGGTTTTTCATTCTGAAAGACCCAGTTTTAATCATGGCTTCACTACTTACTAGCTTTGTGACTTTGTAATAGTAACACAATCTTTCTGTGGCTTAGTTTCATCTTTTATGGAATAGAAAAGTAGTACTCTATCAATCAGTATTCTTTATAGGAAACAACAGAAGCAAACTATGAAGAACTTAAATAAGAAGTAATTTATTGAAAAGATATTTTAGGACCTAATGACATCAGTAAGAGACTGGGGAACCAGGCCTGAGAATAGACCAGGAGCAGGAAATGCTTGAGAGCCAAAAATTAGGAAACTGGAAACTCAGCATGAAACTGTCTGGGCAGTACTGCACTTATACTACTTTGGTCTCTTTAATAAATAACCTCCAATCTCCCTGGGGGATTTCAAATCTCATGAAGGAGCTTCTGATTCACTGAACTTAGTCACTGGACATGTTCCTTATGTAGCCTGAGACAGACAAAGGAAATACTTACCTCCTTTGGCTTATACTGCAGAACATGTTTATCTTTAATACTTCTGTAAACAAAGCTACATGCAAAGGAGAAGTAGTCATTCTCCAATAGGAAAAACATGTGCTATGTTCATGTGCATGTATTTCGCATTTAATCATCACAAGGACTCTGTGAAGCATTTGAATTTCAGGAAATAGACTAAAAAATGTTAAATAGGAGATTGGTTCAAGATGGAGGAGTAGAAGGACGTGGTGCTCTCACTCCCTCTTGCAAGAGCACTGGAATCACATCTAACTGCTGAACAATCATGGAAAGGAAGACACTGGAACTCACCAAAAAAAGATAATCCAAAGACAAAGGAGAAGCCACAATGATACAGTAGGAGGGGCACAATCACAATAAAATCAAATCCCATAACTGCTTGGTGGGTGACTCACAGACTGGAGAACACTTATACCACAGAAGTCCACCGACTGGAGTGAAGGTTCTGAGCCCACGTCAGGCTTCCTGACCTGGGGGTCCAGCAACGTGAGGAAGAATTCCTAGAGAATCAGACTTTGAAGGCTAGAGGGATTTGATTGCAGGACTTCGATAGGACTGGGGGAAACGGAGAATCCACTCTTGGAGGGCACACACAAAGTAGTGTGTGCATAGGGACCCAGGGGAAGGAGCAGTAACCTGACAGGAGACTGAACCAAACCTACCTGCTAGTGTTTGAGGATCTCCTGAAAAGGTGGGGGCGGCTGTGTCTCACTGTGAGGACAAGGACATTGGCAGAAGTTCTGGGAAGTAATCCTTGGCATGAGCCCTCCCAGAGTCTGCCATTAGCCCCAACAAAGAGCCTGGGTAGGCTCCAGTGTTGGGTTGCCTCTGGCAAAACAACCAACAGGGAGGGAACCCAGCCCCACCCATCAGCACACAAGCAGATTAAAGTTTTACTGAGTTCTGCCCACCAGAGCAACAGCCAGCTCTACCCACCACCAGTCCCTACCATCAGGACACTTGCACAAGCCTCTTAGATAGCCTCATCCACTAGAGGGCAGACAGCAGAAGCAAGAACTACAATCCTGCAGCCAGTGGAAATAAAACCACATTCACAGAAAGACAGACAAGATGAAAAGGCAGAGACCTATGTACCAGATGAAGGAAGAAGATCAAACCCCAGAAAAACAACTAAATGAAGTGGAGATAGGCAACCTTCCAGAAAAAGAATTCAGAATAATGATAGTGAAGATGATCCAGGACCTCTGAAAAAGAATGGAGGCAAAGATCAAGAAGATGCAAGAAATGTTTAACAAAGACCTAGAAGAATTAAAGAACAAACAGAGATGAACAATACAATAACTGAAATGAAAAATACACTAGAATGAATCAATAGCAGAATAACTGAGGCAGAAGAATGGGTAAGTGACCCGGAAGACAGAATGGTGGAATTCACTGCTGTGGAACAGAATAAAGAAAAAAGAATGAAAAGAAATGAAGACAGCTTAAGAGCTCTCTGGGACAACATTAAATACAACAACATTCGCAATATAGGGGTCCCAAAAGGAGAAGAGAGAGAGAAAGGACCACAGAAAATATTTGAAGAGATTATAATGGAAAACTTCCCTAACATGGGAAAGTAAATAGCCACCCAAGTCCAGGAAGTGCAGCGAGTCCCATACAGGATAAACCCAAGGAGAAACATGCCAAGACACATAGTAATCAAATAGGCAAAAATTAAAGACAAAGAAGAATTATTGAAAGCAGCAAGGGAAAAATGAAATAACATACAAGGGAACTCCCAAAAGGTTAACAGCTGATTTCTCAGCAGAAACTCTACAAACCAGAAGGGAGTGGCATGACATATTTCACATGATGAAAGGGAAGAATCTAGAACCAAGATTACTCTACCCGGCAAAGATCTCATTCAGATTTGATGGAGAAATCAAAAGCTTTACAGACAAGCAAAAGGTAAAAGAATTCAGCACCACCAAACCAGCTCTACAACAAATGCTAAAGGAACTTCTCGAAGTGAGAAACACAAGAGAAGAAAAGGACCTACAAAAACACACCCAAAGCAATTTAAAAAATGGTCATAGGAACATACATATCAATAATTACCTAAAACGTGAATGGATTAAATGCTCCAACCAAAAGACACAGGCTTGCTGAATGGATACAAAAACAAGACCCATATATATGCTGTCTACAAGAGACCCACTTCAGACCTAGGGACACATACAGACTGAAAGTGAGGGGACAGAAAAAGATATTCCATGCAAATGGAAATCATAAGAAAGCTGGAGTAGCAATATTCATATCAGATAAAGTAGACTTTAAAATAAAGAATGTTACAAGAGACAAGGATAGACACCACATAATGATCAAGGGATCAATCCAAGAAGAAGATATAACAATTATAAATATATATGCACTCAACATAGGAGCACCTCAGTACATAAGGCAACTGCTAACAGCTCTAAAAGAGGAACTCGACAGTAACACAATAATAGTGGGGGACTTTAACACCTCACTTACACCAATGGACAGATGATCCAAACAGAAAATCAATAAGGAAAAACAAGCTTTAAATGACACAATAGACCAGATAGATTTAATTAATATTTATAGAATATTCCACCCAAAAACAGCAGATTACACTTTCCTCTCAAGTGTGCATGGAACATTCTGCAGAATAGATCACATCTTGGGTCAAAAATCAAGCCTCAGTAAATTTAAGAAAATTGAAATCATATCAAGCATCTTTTCTGACCACAACACTATGAGATTAGAAATCAATTACAGGCAAAAAACCACAAACACATGGAGGTTAAACACTACATTACTAAATAACCAAGAGATCACTGAAGAAATCAAAGAGGAAAGCAAAAAATACCTAGAGACAAATGACAATGAAAACACAATGATCCAAAACCTATGGGATGCAGCAAAAGCAGTTCTAAGAGGGAAGTTTATAGCAATACAATCCTACCTCAAGAAACAACAAATATCTCAAATAAACAATCTAACCTTACACCTAAAGGAACTAGAGAAAGAAGAACAAACAAAACGCAAAGTTAGTAGAAGGAAAGAAATCATAAAGATCAGAGCAGAAATAAATGAAATAGAAACAAAGAAAACAATAGCAAAGTTCAATAAAACTAACAGCTGGTTCTTTGAGAAGATAAACAAAATTGATAAACCATTAGCCAAACTCATCAAGAAAAAGAGGGAGAGGACTTAAATCAATAAAATTAGAAATGAAAAAGGAAAAGTTACAACAGACAATGCAGAAATACAAAGCATCCTAAGAGACTACTACAAGCAACTCTATGCCAATAAAATGGACAACCTGGAAGAAATGGACAAATTCTTAGAAAGGTATAACCTTCCAAGACTGAACAAGGAAGAAACAGAAAATATGAACAGACCAATCACAGGCACTGAAATTGAAACTGTGATTAAACATCTTCCAACAAACAAAAGTCCAGGACCAGATGGCTTCACAGGTCAATTCTATAAAACATTTAGAGAAGAGCTAACATCCATCCTTCTCAAACTCTTCCAAAAATTCGCAGAGGAAGGAATACTCCCAAACTCAATCTATGAGGTCACCATCACCCTGATACCAAAACCAGACAAAGATACAACAAAAAAAGAAAATTACAGACCAATTTCACTGATGAATATAGATGAAAATATACTCAACAAAATACTAGCAAACAGAATCCAACAACACATTAAAAGGATCATACACCATGATCAAGTGGGATTTATGCCAGGGATGCAAGGATTCTTCAATATACACAAATCAATCAATGTGATACGATGTGATATCAAATTGAAGAATAAAAACCATATGATCATCTCAATAGATTCAGACAAAGCTTTTGACAAAATTCAACACCCATTTATGATAAAAACTCTCCAGAAAGTGGGCATAGTGGGAACCTACCTCAACAAAATAAAGGTCATATACAACAAACTCGCAGCAAACATCATTCTCAATGGTGAAAATCTGAAAGCATTTCCTCTAAGATCAGGAAAAGAAGGGTATCCACTCTCACCACTATTATTCAACAGTTTTGTAAGTCCTAGCCATGGCAAACAGAGAAGAAAAAGAAATAAAAGGAATACAAATTGGAAAAGAAGAAGTAAAATTGTCATTGTTTGCAGATGACATGATACTATACACAGAGAAGCCTAAAGATGCCACCAGAAAACTACTAGAGCTAATCAATGAATTCGGTAAAGTTGCATGATACAAAATTAATGCACAGGAATCTCTTGCAGTCCTATACACTAATGATGAAAAATCTGAAAGAGAAATTAAGGAAACACTCCCATTTACCATTGCAACAAAAAGAATAAAATACCTAGGAATAAACCTACATAGGGAGACGCAAGACCTATATGCAGAAAAGTATAAGACACTGATGAAAGAAATTAAAGATAAACACATGGAGAGATATACCATGTTCTTGGACTGGAAGAATCAATATTGTAAAAATGCCTACACTACCCAAAGCAATCTACAGATTCATTGCAATCCCTATCAAATTACCAATGGCATTTTTTTTTACAGAACTAGAACAAAAAATCTTAAAATTTGTATGGAGACACAAAACAACCTGAATAGACAAAGCGGTCTTGAGGGGAAAAAAGTGGAGTGGGAGGAATCTGACTCCCTGACTTCAGACTATACTACAAAGCTACGGTAATCAAGACAATATGGTTCTGGCACAAAAACAGAAATATAGATCAATGGAACAGGATAGAAAGCCCAGGGATAAACCCACACACCTATGGTCAACTAATCTATGACAAAGGAGGCAAGGATATACAATGGAGAAAAGATAGTCTCTTCAGTTAGTGGTGCTGGGAAAACTGGACAGCTACATGTAAAAGAATGATATTAGAACACTCCCTAACACCATACACAAAAATTAACTCAAAATGGATTAGAGACCTAAATGTAAGACCAGACACTATAAAACTCTTTGAGGGAAACAGGAAAAACAGTTTGACATAAATCACAGCAAGATCTTTTTTGATCCACCTCCTAGAGTAATGGAAATAAAAACAGAAATAAACAAATGGGACCTAAGGAAACTTAAAATCTTTTGCACAGCAAAGGAAACTACAAACAAGACAAATAGACAACCCTCAGAACAGGAGAAAATATTTCCAAACAAATCAACGGACAAAGGATTAATCTCCAAAATATATAAACAGCTCATGCAGCTCAATATTCAAAAAACAAACAACCCAATCCAAAAATGGGCAGAAGACTTAAATAGACAGTTCTCCAAAGAAGACATACAGACGGCCAAGAAGCACATGAAAAGCTGCTCAACATCACTAATTATTAGAGAAATGCAAATCAAAACTACAATGAGGTATCACCTCACACCAGTTAGAATGGGCATCTTCAGAAAATCTACAAACAACAAATGCTGGAGACGGTGAGGAGAAAAGGGAACCCTCTTGCACTGTTGGTGGGAATGTAAATTGACGCAGCCACTATGGAGAACAGTATGAAGGTTCCTTAAAAAATGAAAAATAGAATTACCATATGACCCAGCAATCTCACTATTGGGCATATACCCAGAGAAAACCATAATTCAAAAAGACACATGCACCCCAATGTTCATTGCAGCACTATTTACAATAGCCAGGACATGGAAGCAACCTAAATACCCATTGACATATGAATGGATAAAGAAGATGTGGTACATATACACAATGGAATATTATTCAGCCATAAATAGGAACAAAATTGGGTCACTTGTAGAGACATGGATGGATCTAGAGACTTTCATACAGAGTGAAGTAAGTCAGAGAAAAACAAATATCGTATTTTAATGCATATATGTGGAACCTAGGAAAATGGTACAGATGAACTGTTTTGCAGGGCAGAAACAGAGACATAGATGTAGAGAAAAAATGTATGGACACCAAGGGGGAAAGTGGCAGTGATGGGGGGGTGGTGGTGGGATGAATTGGGAGATTGGGATTGACATGTATACACTAATATGTGTAAAATGGATAACTAATAAGAACCTGCTGTATAAAAAAATAAATAAAATTAAATTAAAAAAAAAAAAAAGATCTCTAGAGGTACAAGTGATGCCACACTTGTTGTGATGGATAACATATTTATAGCTACCCTGAAGGAAACTCTAACTCTTACAATTTTCCTTCCAGAATAGGTTATCTTCTTTCCGTACAGAATGCCTAAGCATTATTATTAGTACTACTAATGGCAGAAGGCAATATTCTAAGCACACTGAATATGCTAAATCATTTAATTGTCATAAACACCCTAAGGGGTAGGCACTATTCTTTAACTCCATCATATAAAGGAGGAAACTAAACTACAGAGAGATTGGTAACATAACTTGCTCTAGACCAACTATACAGATGTCAGATGTGAATCCAGGTATCTGGCCTCAGTGCCTGTGCTCTTAACCACTAATTAATTGTTTCTTGATGATTTAGGATGAGTTAATTCATGACATTATCTGGAAGTGCAATTGAGCAAATTCCATGGTTCTTTTAAACTTAATAGTCTTGTGAGCTGTCCAGTACAGTAGCTACAAGCCACATGTGGCTACTTAAATTTAAGTTAATTAAAATCAAATACTGTTAAAAATTGACTTCTTCAGTCACACTGTTAGTGGTTACTGTACAGGATAGCACAACACTTCCATCACAAAGAGTTCCACTGGCTGGTACTGGTCTAAAGCAACACTAACATTCTAAATAATTGACCACCTACTTTGCTTTTATGCACCTTTTCTTTTTATAATGCACTCTGCAAATAAAAATGGTAGGTAGAATTGCCAAGAGTTTTTTAAAATAATTTTTTAAATGTATTTATTTTAATTTATTTATTTTAAAAAAGGTTAAATAATTATTCCAAAGTCACACCAATAATAAGTAAAATAGTGGAGCCAGTTTTCACGTCTAGATCCATTTGTTTCCAAATTTTACAGGCTTTTTTATTATACCATATGATCTTTGTGGGGGAAAAACCTCTCTAATTTTATTGAATTATGAATGATATAATCTTTCTGGTTGCAGGCAACACTCAAAGATAGGAATCTGGGATACATTATCTGAGTGGTTTATGCTTAAAGTCAGAGGAAATCTGTTCATAATAGAAGAAGGGATGCAAGTAGGTCATGGTACATGGTGGCAAAAAAATAAAAATATTTGGTTAATTTAGCCAATAATTGATGAAGAATCTGTTTCTGTGAGTTACTGAATGACAACGTAGGTAAAATATTAAGGCAGTGTTTGGGGAAAGAGG
>NW_006799479.1:218069-229717 GCF_000442215.2 Lipotes vexillifer
GTTTGGGGAAAGAGTGGACTCTGGAGGAATGAAATGGTAAATTTGGAGATGATTCAAGAACATTCAGTACTTCAAATCCCAATTTCAAGGCCTCAGACTTGAATCAGTGAGAGTTCTATTGAAAAAACTGCTCTAGACTCATAAGCAGAAAGTGACCTTTTACAGGGAATTAGGCTGAAAGATTGTTTGAAAAGGCTACAGTAACAGGATCTAGGCTGGCCTCCAGGATTGGCTGCCAGAACATTGTATACCTTTCCACCAAGGAAACTGCTATACTAGCAAAGGTCAGGAAGCTGCAGAATTCAGGAAGTCCATCACAAAACTATTGCTTCTGGAAAAATCCTGCCTTAATTGGAACCTTGAGATCAGCTGGGAGTAGCGAACACCATGAACTCCAGAACCACATCATTCCTACTGAGTTTCTTAGGAGCAAAAGGGATTCACATCCCACTTCCTCCCTATCTGTTAAATTAAGTTCTGAATTTCAGTCTTGAGCATATACATTTGATTTTTGGAATATAAATCATGTCTTGAAACCTAATTCCAAAGGAGTCAGAGAATGTCACTTTTAGCTTTCCAGCCTCTGCAGTACAAGAAAACACATCAGACAGTTGGAAAAAAATGCCAAGTAAGCTAATCTGTTCTATTTACCACATCATTAGCATGTTTTAGAAAATGTGGATTTCAAATAGAATTTGGTTGCTGCAAATTTATTACATTGTAAAGAAAATTAATATGCAAATATGACTTCTTAAATTTCAAGGAAAAGTGCATTTGCTTGCAAAAGGAAACTTTTGCCCATTTTTACCAAAATATTGTATTTTTATTTGTTGGTTTTACTGGATGCTAGAGTATGTAGGCCTCAGAACAAGCTATTTACACCAGAAGCAAAGTTTTTGAGCAAAACTTTGTCATTTGTAAATCAGTATTATTTACTCCTCACCTAGCTCATTATTTTCATTTTGAACTATCCTGAGCAGCTTTTATATTCAATTTGGCTAATGTTACAAAAGTGGGGGCAAATAGTGTGCAAAAGAGTGTGCAAACACAAAAGGGTTTGAAAGACCTGGATTATGAGCAAATAAGTGACTTGTGGAATTTAGAATAACAATGTGTAAAAGGCATGAAACTCTGGGACCAAAAATAATCAGAAGGGCTACAACCTAAAAGGGTTCAGAGAATAAAATATACACGAGGAGAGAGCTCTTGAGTAGTTACAGAAATTATACTAAAATCATCTGCCTGGGAGATAGCAGTGAGGAAAAGAGAAAAGAAAGTAGTCCCTTAGTAGGTGAAGAGGAGTGTGAATTTTCAGATGTTATTGTAGCATTAGACAAAGCAATACTATGTAGGACTATTTCATCGAGAACATTCCTGATATTGCTCTGCTGGCCTCTCAAAATGATTACTAGGGATCACTCCCTGGAAATGTGATGTGGTCTTATAAAGGAAAGACTGGATGGTTGTTTTTGTTTTGTTTTGTTTTGTTTTTGCGGTACGCGGGCCTCTCACTGCTGTGGCTTCTCCCGTTGCGGAGCACAGGCTCTGGACGCACAGGCTCAGCGGCCATGGCTCACGGGCCCAGCCCCTCCGCGGCATGTGGGATCCTCCCAGACCAGGGCATGAACCCGTGTTCCCTGCATCGGCCGGCGGACTCTCAACCACTGCGCCACCAGGGAAGCCCATGACTGGATGTTTTTAATATAGATCTTCTTTCATTTTTCAACCACATAAGAGGTGCAAAAATTTTCTCTGTATTCTGTTTCTTCTTCATTTTTCTGCTTATATATGGAGTCGAAGTGGTCAACACCTTTCTAACTCCTAAATCACCTTGCTGTTTTGGAAAATCAAGTCAAATCAGTCTTTTGTCTGACCAATATCTCGACTGTTGTATACAGCATCATGGAGAAAAAACATCTAAAGATGTTAGAGATGGTATGATTTTACATAATGAAAAGAGGAATAATAGCATTGTTAATTATAATTTAAAGTATTGTTAATATTATTATTATTAATGGCATTTATTGACTTGTTACTCTTACCAGGAACTGTGCTAAATACTTTACAAATATCAGCATACATTTTTATCTCTAGCTCTTACTTGGTTTGCATTTAGGAAAAAAAAAAAAAAAAGACCCCGAACCCTGAAATGTCTGTGTGGGACTCACATAACATACCCTCAGAAAGATATTCCATTAAAAACCAACTTTCTAACAGTAGAAGCTGAATTAGCAATAGAATGGTTCCAGAGACTAAAAGGGCAAGGCCTGTTTTGTGCCTAGTAGGCTATGTTTGAGTCTGAATGTAACCTTGTTTGGGGATATGCTAAAGATAATTGAAGCATCAGCTGGGTCATTAGGAAAGGTCCCTCCCAATCCTTTCATATTCATCTTAGGCCTAAAGAGATAGGTTGAATTTTGCCTTCTTCTCTTTCACCATGAAAATCACAGGGTAACAGTCTTGGCCAGAAGGGAGGAGGATAAGAGATGCAGTGAACTTGCCTGTCCTCCTTTCTCCATCTCCTCCCACACACACCTCCGGCTCTGCCTTTTCTCCTCTCTCCCCTCCATCTATTCCCACCATTATCTACTAACTAAACAAAGACTAAAATTACCAAGGTCAGAATCCTGTCCCACATCTCACTGGAATAAGCTTAATCTTGGAGAGTTATTTAATTAGTACTTTTCATGTCTGCTGTTAGAAAACACTGTAGAATCTTTCCATTAGTCGAAAAAGTAGTATAGTTCAGTTATCACTTCCAAATATTAAAAGTTTATTGTGTTATGTTTGATTTCTCATTTAAGCTGGAGAGAGTTTTATATTAAAAAAGTTTGGATCAGATCAGTGTAGTATCATGAAAAGAGTTCTTCGTGAGTTAGGAGTAGCTTCCTGTAGTTGTTGTTCACTAACTATGTCATTTTGGAGTATCAGTCATCTTCTCTGGGCCTCAGTTTCCCCATCCTTATAAAGAGAATGGAGACTTCAATTTGTATAATGCTGTCCCCATTTTCCAGGCTATGAAAAAATGAGAGATTATTAATACTATTGGATAGAGGCTGATAATATATTTTTAAAAGAAAAACCTACATTGAGAATTCAGCAATAAATTGTCTTAGAACATTTGAGTTGCACACACTTTCTGGTAATATCCAATATATTAAAGGCCATTTCTAAGGTTTCCATATCTTGATTTATTTTAGTCTGGGATTGCTTTCTGAAGGGATAATCTCATTTATGATATTGCCTCTTTAAGATGTAGCAGCATTATACAGAAAGATAAATTTGCACTGCCTGCTAAATGCAAATGATTGCTATTTTGAAGAAATAATTTTGAAGCTTTATTTTATACAGATGTATGTGGAGCTTCTTATATATTTAAGGGTTATAGGCAGTAGCAATAAATAAAGTTAGCTGACCCTGAGGATGAAAAATATAACATTTTGTGAAAGGTAAAAGTATCCTAATACTAGAGGGCAACATCTAGCTGGTATTTTATCCATGTCCCCAAATGGAGTACTTTAAGATTACTCAAATTGCCATGATAATCAGTGAACATAAAGCCTACTTAAAAAGCTGAGACAGAATGGAGGGCTGATGTCAGCAAAGCTAGTTCTCAGTCAAGGCTCAAAATTCAAGTCCTATTAAGAAGAATATGAAAATAGTTGATCAGTTTATCTAAAAAACCCATATGGTTTTCAAGTTTACCCCAAGAGCATACCAGTTATTTTCCAGAGCATAGAAAACGACCTATACATTTTTGCTCTTTAGTCCTAAGGAATAGAAATCTAGGTGAAGGAAATTCTTAGTGAAAGTGCCATTTTAAAAACCCTTTTTGGATACTGCTATTGTGGAAATTACTGTTAAATGCTGAGCACTTTCATTTATTTTACATGTTTTAAGCCAAAAGAAAGAAAGTCTTGGCTATTTAAAATCCACTGATGACAGCTGCCTTTCAACAGAGGTGGAACATACCTGACATCATGCTGCCCTGCCTCCTCTCACAATAGGACACTTTCCCTTTTAGCCTGAATATGGCCTTAGACTCTTTCTCATCACAGCACACCGGGCAGCCACTACCAGTGGATGAGAGTTGGTGCTGAACATAAAGCCTATGAGCCATACCTGCCTTAAAGGTTTGATACATTCATATGCATAGATCTACATATGTATATATACAAATAAATGGCTCATTAGAGTCCAATAATCTCTAGAGAATAAGATATAATGCTGATATCATGGATTACTTCAAAACCTCCTAAATGGGTCCCATGCTACTGCTGTCACCCCCCCACACCACCCAGTCTATTTGCAACTTTTAAAACGTAAGTCATATCATCTCATTCCTTTCCTCAAAATTCTCCATAGGTGTCCCTTGCACTTGGAGTAAAAGCTCAAAACCTTATAACCCTACGTGATCTGGCACT
The DNA here is from genome assembly GCF_000442215.2 of Lipotes vexillifer. NCBI lineage: Eukaryota > Metazoa > Chordata > Mammalia > Artiodactyla > Lipotidae > Lipotes > Lipotes vexillifer. The sequence continues at coordinate 222,494 of NW_006799479.1, forward strand.
CTGACATTACTCTGACTTCATTTCCTAACTCTTCCACCTTTGGTCAATGTGTTTCAACAAGACTGGCCTCTGTGCTAGTGCTAGAACATGCCATGCCAGACAGACTCTATCTCATGAGCTTTTACATTGGCTATTCCTCTACCTGGAATACACTTCTTCCAGATATCCACATGGCCTCTCATTGACTTCAAGTCTTTGCTCACCATCTTGGTGTGCCCTACTCTGACCACCCTCTTTCTAATTGCATCCCACCCTACCACTCTTAATTTCCCTTCCCTGATTAATTTATTTCTTTATCTCATTTATACTAAATAATTTTTGCATTATGTAATTGCCTTCTCCCTCCTCAACTAGAATGTAAATTATAACATGGCAGTGCTTTTTTCACAAGTTTATCCCCAGCATCTAGTGCAGATGATATATAGTTAGCTGTCAATTATCTGTTGAATTAATGACTACATGACTCAATGAATTAATGTTATGCCCACAATGACTCAGGGAAATACAGATGTGAAATATGTAGTGAGAAGATCTTGATAAACACAGTTTATACTTGTGTCCAGTTTGGAGACTTGTAATTTGTGTCTTAAAAATAATATCTATAAAAACATTTTTATTTCATGATGAGTATCTCAAAATCCTCTAACAGCACAAATTCCTATGAAAAACTAAAGAAATGAACATTTTAAATGGAAAGGCAGAACACAGATATTTCTGTCATAACATTTGATAGTGCAGTTTGTTTAAAATAGTAATTACTTTCTTGACAAGTATAAAGATTTTTTAATCATAACAGACTTTGTGAATTAGGTAAATATTTTTCTTCAGTTTCCCACCACCTAACAGTTTGTTTCATTCTGTTTAGAAAAAATGAGTTCTCTCATGTTAAAAAAAATTCTATGTATGTAAGATGTTTCTCAGCGACTCAGCCCAAAATACCTTTTTCCTACTGCTTTCTAAACTACTTGTTTAATATTTATGTGTTTCCACTTTAGTAACAACAAAGCTGACAACTATTTGTGGTGTGGGTTTTGTCTCTGTCTTTTGGCTACTTAGTGTATAGAGGTATCAGTATGAAGAGTTAATGGCGCTTCAGAAAATAAGCAGGGGTTTAATCTTCATTGCTCTTGATCCAGTGTTTCATCAATATCAAAAGACCTAGTGCTGGAAATGAGATGGTACATTAGTTCTGATTCTCAGTGGTTTATAATTTGCTACAGAAATTAGGCTTCTGGTCTTCAGGATTAGGCAAGTATCTAGAAAATAAGGGTACGGGAAGAGTGAGAAAAATAAAGCCCAGAAATATAAAGGAGAGGAGCAAAAGGCAAATCAATAAATTTTAAACCAATGGCATGAATATAACTTTTACCTACAAAATGACTAAAAACAATTCATCACCAGGCAAGCAAATGAAATAAAAGAGGCAAACAGTTTAAATTAAAAGTTATATTTATAAAAGCAGTCTCTCAAATAAATACTTAAAAGGAAAACAATGGGTAGGGGAGGATCAAGCAAATCAGTGTCTAAGATTCTATATCATCTCTTACCAATAAAGTTTACAAAGTGGTTTTATTTTAAAAGAACATACAATGAATATGTTCATTTGTATCATATTTTTAGATTCCACATATAAGTGATATCATATGATATTTGTCTTTCTCTGTCTGACTTACTTCACTTAGTCCAATCTCTAGGTCCATGCATGTTGCTGCAAATGGCATTATTTCATTCTTTTTTATGGCTGAGTAATATTCCTCTGTATATATTTACCACACCTTCTTTATCCATTCATCTGTCACTAGACATTTAGGTTGCTTCCATGTCTTGGCTATTGTAAATAGTGCTGCTATGAACACTGAGGTGCATGTATCTTTTCAAATTATGGTTTTCTCCAGATATATGCCCAGGAATGGGATTGCAGGATCATACAGTAGAGCTATTTTTAGTTTTTTAAGGAACCTCCATACTGTTCTCCATAGAGGTTGTACCAATTTACATTCCCACCAACAGTGTAGGAGGGTTCCCTTTTCTCCACACCCTCTCCAGCATTCATTATTTGTAGACTTTTTTGATGATGGTCATTCTGACTGGTGTGAGGTGATACCTCACTGTAGTTTTGATTTTCATTTCTCTAATAATTAGTGATGTGGAGTATCTTTTCATGTACCTTTTGGCTATCTGTATGTCTTCTTTGGAGAAATGTTTATTTAGATCTTCTGCCCATTTGTTGATTGGGTTGGTTTTTTTGTTTGTTTGTTTATATTAAGCTGTATGGGCTGTTTGTGTATTTTGGAGATTAATCCCTAGTCGGTTTCATCATTTCCAGATATTTTCTCCCATTCTGTAGGTTGTCTTTTCATTTTGTTTATGGTTTCCTTTGCTGTGCAAAAGCTTCTAAGTTTAATTAAGTCCCAATTGTCTATTTTTGTTTTTATTTCCATTACTCTAAGAGACAGATCCAAAAAGAACTTGCTTTGATACATGTCAAAGAGTGTCCTGCCTATGTTTTCTTTTAAGAGTTTTATAGTATCCAGTCTTACATTTAGGTCTTAGTCTATTTTGAGTTTATTATTTTGCTCACTGTTAGAGAATGTTCTAATTTAGCTGTCCCATTTTCCCAGCACCACTTATTGAAGAGACTGTCTTTCCTTCATTGTATAGTCTTGCCTCCTTTGTCATGGATTAATTGACCATGGGTGCGTGGGTTTATTTCTGGGTTTTATATTCTTTTCCATTGATCTATGTTTCTGTTTTGGTTTTTGTTTGTTTGTTTGTTTTTTTGCCATTACCATACTGTTTTGATTACTGTAGCTTTGTAGAACAGTCTGAAGTCAGACACAGACTCACAGACATAGAAAACAAACTTATAGTTACCAAAGGGGAAAGGTGGTAGTTACTAAAATGTTCACTGGTAGAAATATCTAAATATCTAAAGACTATTCATATGAGACCACGCTCCAAAGAACACCAATCAACTCAAAAGGTTTGTTTTATTTTGATACTTGATAGATACTGTTCACTTTTACTTTTTTTTTTTTTGCCATTTTGGAAAGGGAAACCTGAGGAAGCAAAGTGACATCTACATATACTGAATATACGTGGACAAAACCAAGAAAAAGAATTACAATTATCCAAAGGATTTAGGTCTCAAAAAGACATTGCATGAAGGATGGTTATAGTAAAGAGAAAGGATTACAGTTTTTAAAAGTAGTTGTCTATAGATGCTAAATTCATCACATATTTTGTCCCATGTTTTTCAAGTGGCTGAGCATTGACTGTGTACCCACAGTGCCAGATTCTGGGAACAACTTCTAGTGGAAAGATAGGGTGGCCTGGGTTTGGGCTTTCTGAAATGCTTTTCTAACTCACCAGCTTGTGAACTCATGCAAGTGCTACATCCATTTCCTTACCTGGTGAAGGTTTAATAATAAAGTCTACCTCATGGAGTTATGAAATGAAATTCATTACATGAAATAAGCATGCAAAACAGTTGTAATAATGCTTATCTCTTAATAAGCATTAGTTATTGTTATTATATAAAATAAAGGAATTAGAGTTTAATAGAAGGAGCCTAAGATTTAGAACTGAAAAAAAGCAAATTAGACTCAGGCTCCAATCTTTATTAGTCATATTACTTTTAGGTAAGTTATTTGACTGCTCTGAGACCCTGTTTCATTAATTCTAAACTAAGAATAAGTATTCTTACTTTTAAGGGTTCTTTGAGAGAATTAGAGATTAGAATTGTAAGATGCTAAGCGTAGTTCCTGGTATAGCCTGGGGTATAACAGTAAACAAACAAAGCTTCCATGCCCTTATGGAGCTCCCCTTCTAGTAGAGGAAGACAAAAAATAAACATAATAAATAAGTAAATTATATAGTATATTAGAAGGTGATAAATGCTATTTAAGAAAGAGAGATACAGAGAGAGAAGGAAAAAAGAAAAGAGAGAGGGGAAAAAAGAGAGGAAGGGAGGAAGAGTAGAACAATACAAAGTAGAAGGGATGAGGATTTGCAATTTTACTTAATAGTTACTTATTATCCTAAAACCTTATGTAAGTTACTTAACCTCTGTGGCCTCAGTTTCTTCATCTACAAAATGGGACAGTAATATTGCCAAAATAGTATTGCCAATAATAAAATTGCTTTGATGCTTAAATGAATTATTCCCTGTATAGAACTTGGAACAATGCCTATCACATAGTAAACTCACAGTAAATTTAGTAGGTATTGGTTATTAATATTACTACTACTATTATTATTATTATTAATAGGAGTTAGGGAATATGGCCACTGCAATTATATCGGTTGACTAAAATGTAGTCTACCAACTTCACTGATTTCAAGCTATTCTAATTATCTAATTTTCACTGTTTCAAAAGCCTGAAAATGTAAAGTGAGCTGTCCTAGAAAATTTCATAGCCAAGTATAATTTAGATAAACCATGTAAAGGAAGCACAGATATTCAAAGCATCCTAAACAATTGTGTAGTTGTAGTTTATTTACATGGAAGCAATCACAGAGCTACTAGGAAACTTTAATAAGCAACACCACTATAGATAACAAAATCAATGACAATATTAGTTGCATATTGGCAGGGAAGAAAGATCCCCTACCAGTCAGAGTTTCTGATTATCTCATGACGAGAGCATTCAAATAGTTTAAAATATATCTACTACCTATAACAAAAGATTTTAAACAATGGATATTTAAGCCATATATCATTTGGACTGGGATTGGTGTGAAAATAGTTTCCCAGAAGCAAAGTTTTCTCCCTCAAGCATATATTTACCTTAATTGCCCATCACAAGGTACGACTGGGTGTCAGAAGGACCTAATAACAGTGAATAAATAACACCTGGATTTCTATTAAATATTTAGCTTGTCTGGAAGAGAAAACAAGTGAGACATCCTTTTATAACGACTTTTTTCTACTGATTGATTCTACTATATGGTGAATTTATCTGGATTACATCCAACCAGCTAAAATGGGATGCTGGTTTTCTGATTTTCTATCCCATGTCAGGGTATTACTGTAGTGCATAGGTAAGAGAGATGCAGCAGGTGAAAAGAAAAGCAGACAAAAATAAGATAGTAGGAAGCTAATCCAGGACAACTAATGAAGCACAATGAAAATCATTAGAGCAGATGCAACCACCAGCACAGCTAATCAGCCCCTAGGATAAGTAGTGTTAAGATTTGGAAACTCAAGAAGCTCAGTCAGGTTCCTTGATCTATTTTATTTTATAATAGTTAAGTGAAATGATCATTTCTACCTAGTTTATATGGAAAAATATTTTATTAATAAAGAAATTTTTATAATTAGATTACACATTTTATATGTTTTAAGCATTGGTTTGTAGGACTGTATTGCTGTATTTTAAAATGTCAGACAAAAACCTAAAATGACTTAATAAAAGGAATATATTGATTCATGTAACTGAAATGATAAATGAGACTGGCTTCAGATAAGGTTTGATCTGTGGTGGCAATCATTTTACAACATATAAGTGTATCAAATCAATGTGCTGTTAAACTTAACACAACGTTAAACTCACACAACGTTATATTTCAATTGTATCACAATAAAGCTGGAAAATATATAAGAGTATAGGCTTCAGGTAAGATTTGATCTAGCTGCTCATTAAGTGTCACTGAGAAATTATTTTTCCCCTTTGTTTCTCTATCATGCATGATATCAGCTTCATCCTCAGGCATCTCCACTAACATCCAACAACTTAATTCTCTCTCTGCAGGAGCAAAATGATATACAAGTTACAGACTTTTCATTCTCACATAATACCATCCGGGGGTGCAAAAAAGTGATTTCTTCTGGTTGTTCCTACATCATATATTCTGGGACCTGCTTTCACTCTGTGGCCCAAAGTGGTTCATTAACCATTTACTATGTCCAGAAAAATAGAATATGCTGGTGTATTAAGTCAAGAGAAATTAATCCTACCCAAAATGAGATGATGAAGAGTACCATTTGCAGATAAACATCTACTTACTGTGCACAAAGGAGAAAGAGACAGACACTGGGAAGGCAATTAAGAAATCCTTTTTAAGGGCTCAACCTATTTACCACTAAAAATGTTTTATATGAAAGTGAGCAGTGTCAGTGTATTCACAAATAATCTTTGTAACTGTGAACTATTTTTCATGAAGCCAGTTCACGAAATACTTTAAATGCCATGCCAAGGAATTTGAGATTTTCTCCCTTGCTAATGGGGATTTTGAAGGACTTAAATCAGGAAAATAACATGCTCACCCTTTACCTTCATTAGAAGGGTCAGGGTATTTTTATACCACATACACTTGTGTGCGTGCCCACAAACCACACACACACACACACACACACACACACACACACACACACACACCTTGAGTTTGCTACAGTGAGTGTTTTTTAATAGCAAAAGAAATCAATAGTATGAGAGGTCAATTCCTAGAGAATAGAGTGGGACAAAGAATAAAGGTATGTTTGTCTTGTGAGGAACCTATGAAAAAACACCCCAAACACCCCAATTCAACAGAGACGGTCCTCGGCTTATTTGAAAACACTGATAAAATGGTACAAGAAAAGTACAACATCATTGTGAGTTTTAAAAAAAATTTCTCATGGCTTCAGGGTTTTGATCTTTAACCTTGTACGTAAAAATTAAAACCACTTCCCAGCATGAAATACTGTTGTCTGACTTGGGGGATATCTCCTCAGTCTCTCTGTGAGACAAATGAGATCAAAACCCAAAATGTATACTGAAAATAAGTATAACGAAGCACCATAATCTCCTAAAGGAAACAAAATGCTCCAAGCAGTAGGGTCATGGAGTTTCAAGCAAGGGCTTCACCTTCTACTAACCCTGCTTCTCCCTAAAACCACTCCCCTGCCGGTAGAGCATTGACTGCAGCTAACTAGACTAAAGGAACTGCACACTTTCTCCCATAAATTCAGTAGAGAGGCATAAGTAAAAGGTGAAAGTGGAAACCCCAGCAAAGCAGGGAGGGTGGCAGACAGCCAACGCTGCAGGCATAAACAGTACTGTTAGAAAGCAAGAAGCGTGGACTCAGAGGAGACAAGAGTCAGGAAACGCTAATGTGCCTTCAGCATTCTGGCAGCCTCAAGGGAGACAATGAACATAATGTCACCAAAAGCAAACCTCAGCCTTTGACCAATCCCTGTGAAAGGCAAAAAATAGCTTTCCATATACGGTTGTCAAGAAACCT
>NW_006799479.1:229747-232866 GCF_000442215.2 Lipotes vexillifer
CTGCTGAACAAAAGCATCTGCCAATTTTTCTGCCCTAAAGATGGGTTTCCAGTGAAAGTCAACAAAATTTGCTGCTAAAACACACACAACAGCAGTCTTTGAAATATCTGCCAGTTACCTCATATTATCAATACTAAGCAAGGCAGACTTTAAAAAAAAAAAAACACTTTAAAACTGCACAGATTAAGCAATTTATTAATATAAGGGATGCTCACCAATAGCCTTTGTTAGTGCTAAAATTGATTCATAGAGGACAGTCTTCTCAGTGTACATATCAAGGTGATACTCAACAATACTTGCTCATTATTGACATACCATGGTGAAAGAAATAAACTTATAATTGCATGCAAGAACATGCATTAATATTTTACCTATTACTAGTTCAGTGGATTCAACCCTTAGTTTTAATAATTCACCAGAAGGACTCACAAAACTCACTGAAAGCTGTTGTACTCATGATTACTGTTCATTACAGCTAAAAGATACACGTTAAAATCAGCCAAGGGAAGAACACAGGGCAGAGTCCAAGAAATGTTCCGAACATGGAGCTTCTATTGTCCTCCCCTCATAGAGTCAAGACCAAGTTACTTTCCTGGTATTGATGTGTGACAACACGCACTGAGTATTGCCAACCAGGGAAACTCACCCAGACCTTGGTGTCCAAAGCCTTTTATAGGACTCCATCATGTAGACACAAGTAACTGCCCACATGATGGATCTCAGTTTCCAGCCCTTCAGAAGATGGAGCTGATACCTTGTGAAGCAAAGCTGCTGCCCTAAGTCACATTGTTGATGTGGTTCAAAGCCTTCATGCCACTTTGTTACTATCTGGCTGACACAATACCCCCAGACAAACAAAGACCTTCCTATCAAGCATGGCATTCCAAGGGCTTAGAGGTTCTTCTCAGAAGCCAGGAGCAAAGGTCAGATCTGTCGTTGGTTTAAATTCCTTAACCACACACCTAATAAAATATGAGTGATTATATATAATTTTTAAATTTTGATTTGTCTTGTCATAAATGACAGTTCAATGCTAGAAAAGAGAGATATGAATCAAGGGTGGACTCCACAATCTATTAAAGCTATTAAAGAACAGTATGGTCTTTCCTTTTTTTTTTTCCCCTGCCATTCAATTATAAACAAATCAAGTAATTTATATTTTCTCTAGGTAGACCAGGTTGATATAAGAAAAATTTTATAAGAGATTATATAAAACATGACACATATCAAAGATGTTTAAATATTCTTTAAAGAAAAATATATTTTAAAGAGGCCTGGAAAAAATAGAAAATCCATCTTACTACAACCTCCAGGCAAAACTCTCAAAGGAGAAATCAGGTTTTATAAACACCAGATGCATATTACTATGAGACTTTAAATGAAGTCTCATAAATTAAAGCCTAAATACTTGAACAAGTGAACATGAATGAAATAAAGAATAATTGAAGATATTATAGTCTCTAGAGAAAAACAGTATGGGAATAAAATGTAACACTAAATTATTAGAATATAAATTGAATAAATTAGATAATATCAAATTTTTATCAGAAAGGAAGGGAGAATGTAAATGGTTAATTAAGCTTGTGTTTTAAAACATCTTGTGTTTTAAAATTTAGGCCAGGATTTATTTTTCAAAACCAATTAATAATAATAATATTTTAAAAATAAGATGTTGTTAGGAATGTTTTACTCCTGCTTAAGCAAATAAATATGAAATCTCTTATGCTACTTCTAAATTTTAAAATTATACTCAGACATGCTAGAATAATGCTAGCTTTTGTTGTCATTGTTTTAACTTCTATAATTTTGAGCAATAGTGTACATGGGGAAATATAATTCAGAACACTTATTACATACCCCCCCAAAATTACACAAAATTATACATTGTTAGCATACAAATATGTCAAGTATATTCTATTCTTGTCACAAAAATCTCAGATTGATATAACCAATTCTCTGTATTTCCTTTCTATTTGGAAAAGCTTTGTTTGATAACATAAACTCAGAATATTTTTCAAACTTCCTTGCAACTTCTTTGAAGATGTGCCTATCTACTCCATGGGCTTCAAAGCACATTTATGAAATACTTAATAGCCATTGTTGGAAAGTAATACTTTCATTCTTTAAAATAATAAATCATTCAATTATTCAGAAAAGTAGGGATTAATATAAAATCCATGTGCACACCAATCAGGCTTAACAAAAGCTAACGTTTACTATTATTTGCTTCAGATCTCTTTTTGTGGTAGAGTTGAAGTTCCCTTTGTCCTATTCTCCTGTACTCCCCCGATCCTGAGTTTGGGATGTATTTTTACCAACCATATTTTTATGCACCCATAAAAAAATATATTTCGGGAAATTGTGTTTCTAAATTTTACATGTTCTTTCTTTCTCCTTACCCGACTCTGTTTCTTTTTTACATTTTTTCTCTGTTGAGTTGAAAGTTATACATTTGTATTTCCATTTCCATTCTTTTAGTGGTTTCTCTTCTATCTTAATATGCTGAGTTAACTACAAATTTTTCTAATTTGCTCAAATTTATTCAATAATCTTTTCCCAAGCAAGACAAGAAACAGTATGGTTTACTTTCTCACTGAACAGCCTCCTCTCTCATCCCAACATACACACACAGTCTTCTTAGTGCTGTTTTCAATTTTTATTTTGCTATTTAATCACACAAACATACGCATACACACATGCATGCTGGACACATACTAGTTTTATTATGTTTTCTTTTTCAACAGTTAATTAACTTTGCTAAAATATACCACTTTCTGTGTTCACCATTGTTTCTTTCACATCATCTGTCCCTCTCACTTAACTTGTCTTTTCATTAAAGTACATTTGTTTGTTCTTTCGGTGTGAGTCTGTGGGTGGCAAGCTTTCTTACCTTAGGTATGCTTGAAAATTTGTTCAGGATTTTTGAATGATAGCTGTGTTAACCCAAAGGGTTGAATTGTCAAAGAACATTCATGCACATTATAGATCTTACCCAGTACCATACTTTATTAATGATTCAAAGGATATGGGCAAGCAGTAGGCTCAGGCAAAACATTCATTTCCTGCAGGAACTCAAAACCAACTTATTCAGCTTCCAAAAATGTCCCTTTCCCTAATTT
>NW_006799479.1:232876-240679 GCF_000442215.2 Lipotes vexillifer
TGTGTTTTCATCAGATAAATAGAATAGTGATGAGCAATATATGCTAAATTGTTCTCAAAAGAAGCCGTTAGGGATTTGGAGCTCTTTGTTTTATACTCTGATAATTACAGAGATAGAGAGAATGCCTGGATGACTACTCCCATTCTCCAGCAAGCTATGCCCCATAAATCCATAAAGCCCAGGTTCATTTACAATAAGCAAGCTAGTTATACCAAGTACATCCTAGGAAAAGCATTCTCTAAATAAAGACTCCCTATTTGTAGTAAACATCATTATCAACCTGCAAAGAGGTCTATTCAAGGTCATTAGCATGTTCATAAGGAAGGAAGGAAGTTGAGGGTCATTCACTCCCAACCTTCCACTCTCAACCAGGCTTCCAGTAGAGCATGAGAGAGTTGCAGACTGGTGTTAACCCTTTTCCTCCTTTTTTTTTTTTTTTTTTTTTTTTTTTGCGGTATGCGGGCCTCTCACTGTTGCGGCCTCTCCCATTGCGGAGCAACAGGCTCCGGACACCGGGCTCCGGATGCACAGGCTCAGCGGCCATGGCTCACGGGCCCAGCCGCTCCGCGCATCATGTGGGATCTTCCCGGACCGGGGCACGAACCCATGTCCCCTGCATCGGCAGGCAGACTCTCAACCACTGCGCCACCAGGGAAGCCCTCCTCCCAGTCGTTTTATGGTATGTCTAATTCTGGGTTGACAGGCTTTTCTGTGTTTAATTTTGTTTTTACCCTCAGTTCTTTGAAGCTGTCATTCATAACCTCCTGACGTCCACTAGTTTCTAATGAGAAATTTGCTGTCAGTCTAATTGTTGCTCCTTTGTAGGTAATCTATCTTCTATTTCTGTTAGCTTTTAAGATAGTCTCCTTATTATTGTCCTTTGCAGGTTCATTATAATGTTATACTGTGTCTGAGCATGTATTTAATTTCATTTATCTTAACTGGTGCTCAACGAGTACTTTCAGCCTTAGTACTCATATGTTTATTTAATTCTGGAAAAATCTCATCTGTTTTTTATCAAGTATTGCTTTCCTATTGTTCCCTGTTTTCTTCTGCAGAAATCCATTTCAGACAATTGTTGGAGCCCTTCAATCTATCTTCCATTTTTCTTAACTACACAAATATTCACGAACACAGACATTTTCAAATCAGTTTATCACTCTGGCTATGAATTTCTCTTCTGGATCACATTTTCTCTGTTCCCACTGTCCCAAAGTAAAGTTCACCACATCTTTAGTCTTTGTTTTAATTCTTCACTTTCAGAACATTAATATATTTTCCATATTTATACTTTAATTTCATTTCTACCTTTTTTTTTTTGTTTTATAATTTCTTCTTTTCTTGAATGGATGTTTAAGTGACCCCTGGGTCTGAATTCTCACTTAGAAAATATAAATGTACTCTTTTTTCAAGAATCAGAGTGAGGGCTTCCCTGGTGGCGCAGTAGTTGGGAGTCCGCCTGCCGATGCTAGGGGACGCGGGTTTGTGCCCTGGTCCGGGAAGATCCCACATGCCGCAGAGCGGCTGGGCCCGTGAGCCATGGCTGCTGAGCCTGCGCGTCCGGAGCCTGTGCTCCTCAACGGGAGAGGCCACAACAGTGAGAGGCCCACGTACCGCAAAAAAAAAAAAAGAATCAGAGTGAAACAAAAATCGCCGTTTTCTACTACCAACTTCCATACAGTATAAGAAAAGTTTTCCAATGCCCTACACTTTCTAAATAAATAGAGACCAAGATCTGACGTCTACAGATCTGTCAGCTAGGTTCTACAGCCTAGGGAGGTAATGGAGCTGCAGATAAATCCAGTTGCTTTCAATTTTCAAGTTCTGAAAAAATCCTGAAATACTAAGAAAGAATCAATACATCTTTATGAGGCACACATCTCACTTGGCCAGTTGGATTTCATCTTTCACACCACAAGCAGGATCCTTGAGGTTGAAGAATCAAAAAGTTTGTATATTGATATTTCACTAAGGCTATATTTAGGCAGACTTGCCAGCAAACAGTGGGAGAAGGTAAAGTGAAAGCTCAAGTTTGTAAATATCTTTAAATTAGGGAAAAAATAGTAAGTTGTTAGGTGACTTTTGTCATAGACATACTTATTATCATTAACCAAAGTCATTCCATTCTTATAGCCAATGCCCCTTCTATCTTTCACTCCATATGTCACTGCTGGTACAGACTCAAGGATAGATCTTAAAGTAAAAGAAGTCAAAGCAAACATAGAGATCATCTAATCCTAATTGTTTAACTGTATTATAAGTTTCCCACAAAAGTTCTAGTGAAAACTAAACTGAGGGAGGATTTTGGTATCAGAGAATAGCATTAGCTGAGAAATTCTTTTGCAATAGCAATTAGTAAATGTGCCTAAATATTTGAAACAAAATGAGGAGGGAGAAAAAAGGATATCAAAGAAGAAGAATAAACAGTTGGGTAGGTTGGTAGTAGTGGGATGAGGGAAGATTAAAGGATGTTAGGAAGAGAGAGAAATTCAAGATAGTGTTAAATTTTAAATCTGCATGTCTATGAGATCACTAATACTACAAACAGAAACAGACCTTTCTCTCATCTTTCTTTCTTTTTTTTTTTTTTTTTTTTTTTTTTTGCGGTACGTGGGCCTCTCACTGCTGTGGCCTCTCCCGTTGCGGAGCACAGGCTCCGGACGCGCAGGCTCAGCAGCCATGGCTCAGGGGCCCAGCCGCTCCGCGGCAATGAGGGATCTTCCCGGATCAAGGCACGAACCCGCGTCCCCTACATTGGCAGGCAGACTCTCAACCACTGCGCCACCAGGGAAGCCCGTTTCTCACATCTTTTATGAGAATAGTCGCATCCATTACATATTACTTCAGCACTGCCTATATCAGCCCAGTGCTTCTTAACCCTGGCTACAAATTAGAATATAAAAATACCAATGCTTTGGCCCGTACTCCAGAACAAATGAAACTGCATTTATGGAAAATGCATTCATAGGATCTAGGCATCAGAATTTTTTAAAAGCTCCCAGATGATTTTGATGCACTGTGAGCATATAGATCCTGACAGGGAATATTGACATCTAATGCTTGCTTGGTCTTTGACTTCAAGGAACTTAGACTTTAGTTGGAAAAAGATATTGCAGGTAAGGTCCCTTTCCCTTTATTTCATACAAGCTTGTGATATTGTCATGCCCTTCAGGACTTTCTGAGAATCTAAAAAGGTCTAAAAAGACTGGACTTTTCAGTTTCAAAATAAATTTATGTATGAACATACTGTGTAATTTTGACTGACATATCTGTTCCTTATTGGGTAATAGTAACAACATATAGTCATCACTGTATCAGTGCAGAAAAGGACCAAGGGCACTGTAATATGCAGTGATTAGTGACTCTAGCCTGCTCAACTTGAGCACTCAAATATAAACACACTAACTTTTTAATAACTTTTGGACACTAAATTAATATATTTTAATACCTTCCTTTCTACCAGATATAGCCCTCTCTAGCAAAAGTTTTCATGACCTCTGCTATTTCCTCAATAATTCCTCAGTTGTCCCTTTCACTCTGTCCCAGGCTGTCTCTGATCGTATTATCCAAGCTTTAGACAAGGTCTCAGCTGGGTCTAGAGTGATGTAAATGCTTCTGATGAAAGTGCTTTTCCCCCCAGATAATTCTAATTCAGCTTATTTCTTCCCATGTGCAGCCCATATTTTCCTGTAGATACTAGATTCAACTGGAGGATTTTCTCTTCTTAGAAAGTTAAACATCGGCTAATGAAAAATGACCAGAAATAAAGTACTTATTAGAATTTAATTACAGAGGAAATTATGTTTCTTTAATAGCTTACAATGTGATCCTGCTTACTAAAAATGATGCACTCTATTTTACAAATCTTCAACTTTATCCCTATGCAACAACCAAATTATCTGAATGGGTGTCCAAGTGACAAATTAGATGAATGTCTTCCCCTTGAGTCATTTTCTGATAAAGACACATCGTTTAGTTGCAACATGACAAACTATGTGTTCAAAGTGACAAATCATTTAATTAAAATTTACAAGCGGTTAAATACGGTTTGACCCAAATGGAAGCTGTTATCATGAATCAATTTCAGAGGAGGAACAGGCTTTTCAGAAAAATCAGTCCCAAATAACTATAACACTTTGAACATATTATACAAAATCTCTTTATGGTGTTTTTGAACAGCTCTTCAGGTTAGTGGCAGTTTTTACCTGGCTCAAAAAGAATTTCAATCTAGTTGAAAAGAATTTGAGCTTTACTTAATATTTAAACTCTATTCATTTCATGAATATTTAATATCATGTTTAATGTTCAAGCAAAATGCTCTTCTATCTTAAGAGAAAATAGCTAAAATTTTGATGAGTTATGGTTTTTTATTTCATATACAGGCCAATGGAAATTGGAATCATCTTTCATGAAAAGGCTGGGTAGTTTTTATTGTTTGAGAATAGGGTGGCTATTGCATTTACTTACTAATACAGTAAATGTAAAATTGCTTAAGTAACATGCTTTATTATTTTTGCTGCCAACCACATAATGTGAGGGTAGTTTCATAAAAAATATAAATTAGAGAAATTTCACATGCCAGCAGGCTGTAGATGTGTTTTATAGCTCTGACTTAGCAGGTGCCCTTCTATTTCAGTTGTGCCCTGTAATGAAGTACATATTTAAGCAGTATTGAAATGCAGATAAAAATATGATGCATATAAGTCAAGTCAGTTCCTTTCTCCAGAGATGCTGTACTTTACAAGCTCCATCATTAGTAGTTAATGACTTGGGATACCTTTTATCAATTCAACTCAGCTTTTTGCTCATCTGTTCCATGCCAAGGTTGATAAGGTCTTAGGGAATATGTTTGCTTAATTTTGGTAGTAAGACTTTTAACATTAATGGATTCATCAGATGTGTAAGACTCATCTATGGATAAGGAAATGCATTAATAGTAAGGGTTAGACATAGTCCATAGTCTAAGCTAACATAATAAATAGAAATAATCAATGAAACATCAAAATAATTATCTAAAAAAAAAGATATATATATATATACACATACCATTGTCTTCCCCCAAATCATTTAATTTGATTATAAAGAAAAAGGCAAATGATACTGCTGGATAATCTTAAGTTATTAATGTTATATATGTATTATGGAATCTATTTTGTTTTCTCATCTGTGGAACAAGAAACTTGAGTTTTTCACCCTTAGATATGTTAAGAGGAGTGATATTTTAATATGCTGAAAAGCACAGGATTTTCACTAAAAGGTAATGACAATTTATTATTTACAATATGCTATATGACCCCATTTCAAATATACAAAGCCAGTGAAGTTTGATTTATGAGGATGATTATCAATGGTTACCAAATACTTAGATTTAAATATGCTATATGTAAGTCAAGAGCTTGTTTACAATGGCAGATATCAATTGGACGGATGACTATAATTTTGACAAGCAATATTTTTCAAGCAGAATATTTTATAAAAGGTAAAAAGTAGAAAGTGTTTCATACTCTGTTGAAATTAATGGTTCAGCTAATGTCTATAATGCTGTTTACAGTATTCCGAAAAATACACAACCCCTAATTATCTATAGTAGTCATAAATAATTGTCAAAAATGCAAATGAGAAAAATTCTATCAAATTAAAATAATTAGTTCACTAGTTAAAATGTCCTTTCCTATTAAAAACCTCTTACTTTCTAAAATATGACAGTGAAAAATGAAACAGTCCTTTAGCATACCATTACCGAAGCATTATTGAAATTTGACTCTAAAATATGAGCACAAATGACAAATAACAAGTGGAAAGCAGTTTATGCTCTGGGCATTCATTTATTACCTTGTTTTCCATTTTTACCCCATAATGCCTACTTTAGCAAACTAACAGACCTCAGGTATACTTCTCTTAAATGCCAACACAGCCTCAGGATTCATTCATATAATTTTAGTTCTAAATTTAACTGACTGACTAACCTAAAGAAACAATCCAGTCTCAAGCTTTGTGCCAAAATGTATGACCTGAGAAGACATAGGTCAATTTTATCTTATTTTCCTTTTATTTATTAATTTTATAAGTAATATTGTATGAATACATGTTTTGTAGCATTACCACATAAATGCTGACAATGGACAAGGACTAAATCTGGCTATGACCTATAATATAAAAAGCTGTCAAAGTTATAAGAAAGAGGTTTCCGGGTTTGTGCAAGAGCTGGCTCAAGGGCAACCCACAGTTTACTCTGCAGGCCGGACAATCTGGACAGGGTGAAAGGTTGTCTGAATCTTTACTCCACAGACTGGATTTAGACTCTCGTCTCCTCCAGCTTCAGTAAGGAAACGTGGTCCCTGGGCTGCTGTGTGTTCCCACCACATGGTTATCTCCATAGCTGCTCTCTCACCCCATTCCCTTTGCTTGCTCTGCTCCAGGTACATTGGATTCCTTGCCGTCCTTGTTACACACCAGACAGGCTTATATTCCCTCTGCTTGCAACATTCTTCCCCCAGACGTCACATGACTCTCCCACTTTCATTTCAAATCTTTCTTTAATTATCACCCTCTCACTGAGGTCACCTTTGACCAAGCATGTAGACCGGCTACACTTTCCAGAACTCACCATGTCACTTATCATGCTCTATATTTTTCATAGTACACATATCATATTCTATGTATAATTTAATTACTTGTAATACTTATGTTTTATAATCTATCTGCTCCCACTGGAACGTAAGCTCTGAGAGGACAGGAATTTGGAGGTGTTTTTTTAACTAAATGCATCCGCAGGGCCCAGAGCGGGGTGGGCCTGGCAGAAAGTCAGTGGTCAAGAGATATCTGTTGAATGAATGAACTGAAAACAGTAAACATATGCTTTAAGTTCTGAACATAGATTACATGCAGGGATAAACATTTTAGTAGTACTATTCCTACAACTACTATTTCTTTCACTAAAGCCTTTATATGGTATGCTAGGCACCATTAACTGTTTCACGCAAATCATCATGTTTCTGTTCAATGCCCCTGTTACTTACATATTATTATCACCATTTTACACATGAAGAGGTTGGGATTCAAAGAATTTAAGTGGTCGCACAGCTAGGAAATGGAAGAGGTGGGAGTAGAACATGGGTCTGTCCATCTCCAGAGATTTTACTATTAACTATTAGACAACACATAAAATGCTCATCTCTAATATCAATTTGGTAAAAGTGGGTCATGATAATAGTTATTTTCTTAATATCCTTTATATATATACTTTTACTCAAGGACCTTTTATTTGTCACTTGAACTAAGAATAATTTCCTTATATTCCTCTCTTTCTACTCCAATCCATTCTGTTCCCTGTGCTCGTTTAATTGGCCTAAAGTACAGCTGTAATCATGCCATTAATCTGATCAGAGGCCTCCAATGTGTCTCCATTAAGCACATATTCTCTTTATTGTATGACCCCAGTTTACTTATCCACTGATGCAGCTTTCCCTCCCCAAGTCCCACAGAGTAAGAAAGCTGACTTGAAGAAACTAGCAATGAAATGAGTATGAGCAGTCTACACAGTTGAGTCCTGTATATAACTTAATGGCTTTATGAATATCAAGTTTTAAAAAGGTTGTAACCCTTGGGCGTCCCTGGTGGCGCAGTGGTTGACAGTCCGCCTGCCGATGCAGGCGACCACAGGTTCGTGCCCCGATCCGGGAGGATCCCACATACCGCGGAGCAGCTGGGCCCGTGAGCCGTGGCCGCTGAGCCTGCGCGTCCGGAACCTGTGCTCCGCAATGGGAGAGGCCACAACAGTGAGAGGCCCGTGTACCGCAAAAA
>NW_006799479.1:240707-277251 GCF_000442215.2 Lipotes vexillifer
AAAAAAAAAAAAAAAAAGCTTGTAACACTAGTACCATCATTGTTGTCAAAAAGATTCTCTCTCCTTTTCTGTAAATCAGCACGTGTACTTGTTAGAATGAGTTGTAGAAGACTAGGGATAGATACAGTACCCAGATCCT
Source organism: Lipotes vexillifer (assembly GCF_000442215.2). Classification (NCBI taxonomy): domain Eukaryota; kingdom Metazoa; phylum Chordata; class Mammalia; order Artiodactyla; family Lipotidae; genus Lipotes; species Lipotes vexillifer. The sequence continues at coordinate 240,847 of NW_006799479.1, forward strand.
AACTGGGGACCAGTTTTCTGCTCCATTCTGCTCCAGAAATAATTAAGTAGATAACTTTCAGATAGTGTCAGTAGCCAACCAGGAATTCCCATGAAGTCAGAGACTATCCTATTCACGCTATTTCTTCTGTATCTATTGTAGTGACTAGCACAGAGTAAAAATCAATACTTTATTGTTTTTATTGCTACTCTTCTCATCCAAACTTTAATTTTTAGCTCTTTTTTTTTTCCATTATATGTACATTTACAGTAACATTGCAAGAGATGCAGGAATTTAAGATCTTTAATGAAATAAATGGTAAAAATTCTAAAGTCTGAAATGGCATCCAAACATTCTCAGAATGGTCCTTTCCACATGAAAGAAGGATCTGAAGTGCTTTGTCTTGAATCCCTAATTGTCATCAGATGATAACTGACATGGATTTTTCTTAAGAGTGAATAAATGGTCAAGCTCCGTTCTCCCCTGCAGAACTCTATACCTCTGCCTTTCTTGTTGTTTCAACCATTAGAGACCAGGTTTCGGTTTGTTATTATATTAGACTCCATTGTGTAGACTTTCCTCAACACCAAGACCCTGCAGTTGGCAGTGTGAATCGCTCTGTCTAGTTAACAGTATACACAAGATTGAGGCAGCATGTTTTTATTTAATTATGGTAAGCGTATTTTCTCAGATGAATCGGTTCACAGGTGCTCTTCATTTTCTGCACTCTACTGTCTAGAAAGCTCTTTTTTAAAAAATATTTATTTATCTATTTTTGGCTGCGTTGGGTCTTCATTGCTGCACGCAGGCTTTCTCTAGTTGCGGCGAGCAGGGGCTACTCTTCGTTGTGGTGCGTGGGCTTCTCATTGCGCTGGCTTCTCTTGTTGCAGCGTGCAGGCTCTAGAGCTCAGGCTCAGTAGTTGAGGCACATGGGCTTAGTTGCTCCACGGCATGTGGGATCTTTCCGGACCAGGGATCAAACCCATGCCCTCTGCATTGGCAGGTGGATTCTTAACCACTGTACCACCAGGGAAGCCCAAGAAAGTTCTTTTATTTATATACATCTACGTATGGACTTGAGGCTGCAACACGACTGCATCCTTAGGAGGCTATTGTACTCTGTAATAAAACCTCTATTTTTCATTTTCCATTTCTGGCAGATTTTTTTAAATATTTTGGTTTAGTTAACTTGGCAAAGTTAAATCAAAATGGGGATCGCACTAATAAGGATAAAGCTATAATTTGATTAGGTATCATTCATTGCTCCTTATCTTTTTCTTAATCCTTTCCTTTGGTGCACGCTCTTTAGTTATCTTTAGTTTTAGTTCATTGTGCTTCCCCTTTTAAACTTACCATGTTGCCAGTGACAACAAAAAGCCATTGCAATCTTTCCTAATCCAACAGATTTGCCATACTCCTGAATCATTGTGAGGCATACTTAAACACAATCAGAATAATATGTGGTACTAGTCATATGTAGCCTAGTAATAGTAATATATGGTAGTTTTGCAACCTGAGTTGATGATACAATACTGGGTCAAATTTGACCTGAGATTCTGTTTTATTTTGTTTTATTTCTTTAATGCAGAGACTAGATAAGCAAGCTGTTTACAGGGGATGAAAACTTGACTCTAATCTACTTTTATTAACTACATAGAGCCTTTGCAGATGTCTCGAAATCCAACCGGGGTTTAAAAACAACAACAGCCCAGGAAAGAGATGAGCCTAACTCTGATCTTCTCCATAAAGACATGCCCCACTTCTGAGTGATCAATTCTCCCTTGGATTCCTGGCTTTACGATTCATCTAGTGTACCTCCATCTGTTTATCTTCAGTATTCTTTTGGGTCTTTTCTCTCTAATTAGATTATAAATTCCTTCAGGGTTAAGGCAAGAGTCTAGCACAGAACCTTGTACAAAATATGTAGTTGCATCACTTCATCCCAATGTAGAATTGCTTTTAATGAACTATGAGTTTACTTTGCCACAATAAGAGATGCAGATAAGAAACTCTCCTAGTGAATTTGTTAACTGTGTTTCCCAAATTCTTCCATAAGAGAATCTTTAGAAAAAGTTTCATACATTAGAGGTCTCATGCCCAGGAACAATTAGTCTACATTTTCTGAGAAATAATATGAGCCATGTGACTGCTCTAAAACAGAGTGCAGCAAAGACTTTCTGTAAAGGGCCCAGTAATGTTTTAGGATTTTCAGTCTCAACTCAACTACTCAACCCTATCACAACTACTCAACTCTGCTGTTGTAGCAGGAAAGCCGTCATAAACAATACATTAAAAGGGTGTGGCTATATTCCAATAAAATTTTATTTATCCACACTAAAATTCAAATTCTATATAATTTTTATGGTTCACACAATAGGATGTATCTTTTGATTTTTTTTAAACTACTTAAAATGTCAAAATTACTCTTAACTCCAAGGTCCTACAAAACAGGGGGCAGATCAGATTTGGTCTGTAGTTTATGGACCCCTGCTAAACCGCATCTTTTTTTTTTTTTTAACGTCTTTATTGGAGTGTAATTGCTTTACAGTGGTGTATTAGTTTCTGCTGTATAACAAAGTGAATCAGCTATATGTATACATATATCTCCATATCCTCTCTCTTTCGCGTCTCCCTCCTACCCTCCCTTAACATTGCCTGCTGGTAGCCTGAGAAACAACTTGGCAGCCTGGTTCTAGCAACTATTTAAAATGGACTCTGACCACCTATGTTTCTCACATGGGTAGTAATAGTGCCATAACAAATAACCATCAAGTCTGTCTGTTTGTTTCTTGCTCACATTGCATGACCATCAGCGTTAACAGAGGGCACTGCTTCCTGTCTTCTTACCCCTGGACTCAGGAACCTGTACCAACTAGTCAGTGATTGACAGAGTAGGAGGAAGAAAACTTGGAGAATCATGAGCTTTTTAAAAAGAATTCTGTTCAAATATAATGGACAATTTCTGTTCACATTTTATTGGACAAAGTGGGTGACGTGATCAGTCAAAATTCAACAGGGTGGGGAAGTGCAGTCCTATCATGTTCCTGGAAGGAGATGAACAAGGATATAGTATATCTCCCTAAACACTAAAATAGCACTCTGTTTAAAATGGTACGCCCCTCTCCCAGCATTTCCCAGTCTCCTTTTCACTGCTTAATTTTGTTCCATGGCTTTTGTCACCTTTTTTATGTGCGATGTGTATAATTTACAGAGGCATCATGTTTATCCATCCTTCCAACTCTCATCCAACCTGCACTGTAATTTACAGGAAGGCAGAAATTTTTATTTTCTTTGTTCACTGCAAATTTCCCAGTGACTAGAAGAGTGTCAGGTACATAAGAGGCCCTCAATAACTATGTATTAAGTTAAAGGATGAATGAACTACACAAATCCTCACAGCATGCATACACCCAGCTTCACCTTATTTTCTTACCATGGCTTTCCCCTCTGATTTCCTCATATACTACTTACATTTTATCTAATGTTACTGTAAACACACACACATATGTGTGCATACACACAACAGATACGTGTACACATATCTTTGTAAATCTTCTCAATTTTGCCATCATGAATGAACTATTCCTTTTGAGACTCAAAATGATAAATGAAATTGGGCACCAAAACTTTTGTTGATCAATTAATTGATTGTTTTTAAATAAGCTGCACCCAAAAGATGAAAAGTATTCCTCAAATTCTCTGATGACAGAATTGTTGGGTTATTGTTTTCATCATGGCTGAATGTCTCCTCTAACTGTAATTTGAGTGTAATCTCTGGCTTTTAATATAAAAGCCTCTCTCACTGCACTCCCACAGAAAATCATTTGAAGTTTCTTCTGTGATTGGCCTGATGTTCCCAGTCACGAGACAGGTAGGGAGTCATCCTGCTGGGCAAGGCCTTGCTTTCTAAGGCCTGCTTTGCACTACAAAAGGGAACTATCTTAAGAGCACCTATTAGTGCTTGATTTTCCTCTTTGCATCTCCATTGCTCTCTAACTGGCACACTTCATGAAAGCCTCTTCTTCTGAAGGGTCTGTTGAATTTCCCAAATACCAGCTATTAAATCTTTACTTGATCTTAAAAGAGTTGTCGTATCCTGAGAGAAGGATAAAAGGAATTCCTAACAACAAATTTAGGCCATTCCTACCTAAGAAACAGTTAATGGGTTTCAGTCTAATACTGCTAAGTATCCCCCCTACCCCAATACATTAGATTACATCATTGGTTTTACTTATAAGTGGATTTTATTTAAAGGTTTTATATGCATGCATATGTTTTATATATCTATTACTCTAATAAGGCTGTTTTACAACACCAAGGTTAAAAAAGATGGAGGTTAATAGTTTCTGTATGATTTGGTGCTTAAAATCATAAAGTCAGGAATGAGACAAATAAGGGTTCAAATCCCATTCTGCCATTTTTTCTGCCACTGTGGCAACTGAGGCTGTTGTTTGACCTCTTTAAGATCCCATTTCTCACAGGCTAAGGGGCCTATGAAGATTAAATGAGAAAAGTTACATATAGCCTTTATAACAATGCCTATCACAGGGCATTAGAGAGAAAATGGCATAGGCTCTACTTTCTCAACAATATCTTTGTGTATTTCTGAATCTCTACCCTCCTTCAAAGCTCCCTTCACACTTTTATGCTCTCCCACCCTCTGCACCCCAATAATCTGTTTCTTTCAAGCTAAAAATCCATCTTCTCTAATCAGTCCTAAATGTAGATTGCCTCTTTCCTGAGCCATCTTATGGATATTTGACATTGGCTATGCGTCTGAGATTCATTTGTGACATTTATATAAGTCAGATGGGAAGATTAGACATAAGCAAACAGTGTGTCCCTCTGTCAACATTTGTTCAGCCTTCTGTGGGAAATGCCAAGAGAACTTATTAGAGTAATTTGCAAAATTTTGTGGGCCAGTTTGCTTATTCAAATTAGAAACTGATTATGTATTCAAGTTTTATAAGGGAATAATTAATTCAAACTTTTCAACAAAAATGGAAGAAGAGCTTCAAATTTGGCAAAATCAGGACCAAGTTTAGGATGTTAATTTAGTTTAGCTAATTATGCAAATCTTAAGGACAGTCATTTAGAAGTGATCTCTCTTACTTTTAAAAAGTATGCATTAGGCTAACATATGATTTTGGGGAAAAAAAAGAAAACTTTGTGACATGATAGATTGGCAAAAAAATTGTATGATATTTTTGTTAATTTAGCCAAAGACTTGGAACAGCTTTTTTGAGAACAGCAATGAACAATTTTATATTAAAATGTTTTATCCTTTATATTGTAAATAGATAACATTGGGTGAACACCAATTGATTGAAAATAAAACAGCAGTTTTTCTATCATAAAGACAAATAAGGCCTGAGTGGAAAGTTCATCATCCATGAGAAAGGCAGAATAGGTTTACTCCAGGTTCAGATACCAGTCAGCCTCAAAAGAAATAAAAAAATTATATGGCAATGATATGGGATAAGTTTTGAAAAATTATACAACTGGAATTAAGCCCAAAACCAAAACACCAACACTTGTTTTTACTGTTAGTATAAATTGTTCAGGTCTAGGCAAATTGCACAGCAAGCAAATGAATCTGTTTCTGGCATTTTTCTACGCCTCTTTCTCTTATGCCTGGTGTCTATATATTTCTTCCAACTATCTAAAGTGCTTTCTGACTTCTTCCTCCAGATAACTTCAACATTTTCCCTACTTTGTCATGCCATCCAAACCTACCCAAAGCCCTTTGCCTCAAGTCTACTATAGGCTTGGCGTCAATGGGTAATAAAGCTAGTATCTATTGAGAAGCCCTATACACCAGGTATACTATCTTACCATCTCATATAATATTCAAAACAACCTTATAGGATAGATGCATTTTTTTAATCTTCATTTTATAATTGAGAAAACCAGGGCTGACAGAGGCTAAGGAAATTGCCCCTCAGGGCTAGGAGACTGGGCTAAAGGAAATAAGGCACCTAGGAAGCAAAATTTAGGGTGGTATTTACTCTCTGAGCTGTGAGTAAGAACCTACATAAATTCTGTGCCCTAACCCTGGGCTTACCTTAGTCTGGGCCTTGCAGCCCATGGTCACACAAATAGTATTTAAAAGAACTGAAGCAGTCTAGCTCCAGAGCTTGTGCTTGGTCCATTCAATGACATTGCCCAACTCAGAAATATTGTTGGTATTGCTCAATTGACAAATCACTTTAATATATTATTCTTTCTAGGAAACATCATCCTCAGCCTGAAATAAAAGATGTATCACTCATTCATTTATTCAACTAATGTTAATTAAATAACTGCTACAATCAAAATACTGTGCCTAGTTCGAAATATATACATTGACGGGGCAAAAGAGACCTGGTGACTTGCTTTTATGGTCTAGAGGGAGAAACAGACGTTAATGAAATAATCATACAAATGAAAGTGAATTGTAACTGTGACGAGTGCCATGAACAAGTACACAGTGCTATGAATGACAGTAATACTGATATTTGTCCTGTTCATATTATTCTTAGGATTCTGAGCAAGTGATGATTAAAATATCCAAAGGATGAGGAACTTACTACATGAAGAGAACAGTATGGAAATACTAGGCATGGGAGTATGTAGGGGAAGACACTTGCATAAGTAATTCATATATAATGCAGAATGTGATAAACTGTGCAAAGGAATCAGTCTGAGTGCTCAGGTAGGGGTTCTAGCTGGAGGTAGTTAGGGCAAGCCCCATTGAAGGGTTGGCATTTAGCCTGTATGCTGTCGGATTGGCAGGATTCAGACATGCAGACGTGGGGCAAGGGGAGAATTCCTGGGAAAAGCATTTATTAAGAGCAAAGAAACAGAGGTAAGAAAACTTTGCCAGGATAGTGGCATGGCAGGTACGATATAGAGTAAATTAGGACTAGCTCCTCAGGGGCTTTAAATGCCAGCCCAATCTGATGGGCAGCAGAAAGGTTTTGAAAGATATGGAGTGGGAAAGTGACATAATTAGAGCTATAAAATTTCATCGTGCAGCTTTATATTAGAGTAAAAAAGAAAACTGAGGCATGGGATCACTCTAATCTCAGTGAACCATTTGAGAAATTAACTTGTTATCTAAAGAGGGACTTTTTTTTCTTTTTTCTTAGAAGAGGGTCAGAAAAGACTTTATGGAAGAGAAAATCTCAGAGCTGATCTTTTAAAGTTAAGAATGGCTGTAATTCGAAGAAAAGGTATCCCCGAATTGGAATAGTAACAAAATATCACCTAAAAGATGGAAGGGGGCGAATTTAATTTTTACTTAAAGAAAGAAGATGCTTAAAGCAATGAAAAGAGATAAACAAGACAAGAAAAAAATAGCCAGGACTGATAAAGAACTTGAAGCTTGCAGTATGTATCTTGGTTTGGTTTTGTGTGTCAGGGGAGAGCTTTGAGAAATGGGATGACATGATCAAAGAGGCAGAGGGGAGATAATTTTGTCAGAGACATATGAGACTGATGGAAACTGGGAGATACTGAGGCATGAGAGCCTTTAAAGAAAAAGTTAAAGTCATCTAGGTAAAAAATGATGAAGTCCTGGATCCAATATAAGTCCATGTCAAAGTCATATTTGATTAACATTTGGAGAAGGACCTAGAAAATGTATCCTATGTTACCATGAGGAAGTCATTCATCCATTTAAGGAATGTGTATTGTGTGTCAGGTGTGCCAGACCCCGTGATAGGAGCTGGGCTCACAAAAGTTAATATAGTCCCAACTTCCAAGATACTGGTATGGCTTACTGGTATGGTTAAAACCATATCAAAATTAGGCAGCAAAGTGACAATCTCAGTGAAATTATGTGGAACAGAGCAATGCAATTTGACAATCAAAATATATATTTAATAAGAACCTGCTATGACATATGAGCACTACTATGGTGGACATTATAGAGGCCATTGTAAAATAAACAACTCAATCCCAGTCTTCAAGAGCCCATAATCTGTCTGGGTTTGGGAGACACAAATACACAAGAAAAGGACTGGTACAGAGAGTTTACGGGAGTTTAGAGACCATATGACTCTAAGGGAAGACATTATAGAGCAGCCACATCTTAAGCTGCACCTTAATGGACCAATTGGATTTGCCAAGAGTCTCATGTCATTTAGGATTGAATAAATGAGCTCCTCAGAGTAGTGATTTGGTACAAGGAAAAAGACATGAGCGTGCAGGCAAAGAGATCTAAGATAAAACACATATGTATGTGTGTGATGTGTGATTTTCAGTAGTGATGTAGCTTCTTTAAGCCTTAGTTACCTTTCTTGTTAAATAGGAAAAATAATAAGAGGTCCTATTTCACATAGTTGTTATGAGAACTAAAGGAAACAATACATATAAAGTCAGGTCCAGGTATGCACGTATAAAATGTGAATTCCCTCACTAAGTCTGCAATAAGAAAAACCTGCTAGACAACAGTCTATGTAAGGACAGAGTTCCCGTCTCTCCTTTCTTTTCCCTAGTTCCTGGAGCTTATACGACTATAAACATGTGATGAATAACTGAAAATATTAAAAGTGGATTTGGGTGTCATGAGTGGACCTATTTCTGTGGCAAAGTTCACATCAGAAAAAAACTGAGACCAAATATTGGAAATTGAAGTCTGAGGCTGCTCCTGTTCTTTGGTTCTTAGCTTTATCTTTCGGGCAGTGAAGAATCACTGAAAGCCCTTAAGCAAAGGAGTGATGTGATGGAGTGGTACATTACAAATATTGTTCTGGCATCCAGGTAGTGAGGAGAAGGGAGGAGGAATTAAATCAAGAGAGTGGAAGGAGGGGAAAAGGTAGATGTGAGGCCTTGTGAATGAAGAATCCCAGGACCTAGTGACTAAATGAAGAGAGAGAGAAGGAAGTAAAAGGTGCAAGAACTCTTAGAAACCAGAGGAAGGTATTAGTGCTTCCAATAGAAACCAATCATGGAAGCAAGATAGAGTGACCAACCATCCTGGTTTACCTAGATAAGAGGAACTTCCCAGAACAGAAGAGTTTCAGAGGCAAAGGAAACTCTCAAATTCTCACAGGTTTCTTATATGACACACAACTATAAGCAGCACCAGTGATCATGTCACCACCATTTTTACCTCTGTATAGATAAGTCTCATTCCTTTCAACTTTCCACAGTTTTGTGCAGTAGTGGCCTAGGAACTATCCTACAAATATGTGAGGAAGACTTGCCATGAGCCAGCCATTGTGGGGAAGAATAAATGATTGACACATTTACCACCTTCCAAAATAGTCAAGGCCCTCATCATCTGAGCAGATCTGTGTGTGCCTCATTACACTGGACAACATGCTGTCTACTTGCACTCTGAACAAAGAGGGACCCGGCAGTCAGAGCCTCCACTCTACTAAAATTACCCTTACTGAAACCTAGCCATGATTCCTTTTTGGGCTCAGATTTTTCAGTGTTTTTCTTAGAATCGCTCAAGATATATCTTTCGATGTGTACTTGAGCAAGTATTTAACTATATTTCTAAACTTTAAAGAGATCTTAGAAGTCTAATTTGACTCCAGTTTTGAATTTTCATGATATTGCTTTACATGATTTTTTTTTTTTTTGCGGTACGCGGGCCTCTCACTGTTGTGGCCTCTCCCGTTGTGGAGCACAGGCTCTGGACGCGCAGGCTCAGCGGCCATGGCTCATGGGCCCAGCCACTGCGCGGCATGTGGGATCTTGCCAGACCGGGGCGCGAACCCGTGTCCCCTTCATCGGCCGGTGGACTCTCAACCACTGCACCACCAGGGAAGCCCTACATGATTATTTTTTAATCCCATCTTCTGAGAATTACAAAAGTACATGTCTTTGTTGAAAAAGTCGTTGTTATAACTAAGGGAACGTTTCCCATACATTCAATTCTCGATTTATACAATGGTTGGATTTAATTATTTTTCTTTTACTTTACAATGTTGCAAAAGGGATACACACTCAGTAGAAACCATACTTCAAATTTTGAATTATGAGTTTTTCCTGGGTACACACACTCTCATGATGTTGGCCAGCAGCACCAAAAGCCACAGCTCCCAGTCAGCCACACAATCACAAAGGTAAACCACCAATACACTTACAACCATTCTGTAGCCATACAACCATTCTGTTTTTCACTTTTAGTACTGTATTCAACAAACTACATGAGATATTCAACATTTCATTACAAAATAGGCTTTGTGTTAGATGATTCTGCCCAACTGTAGACTAATGTAAGTGTTCTGAGCATGTTATTTTTTTTTTACATCTTTATTAGAGTATAATTGCTTTACAATGGCGTGTTAGTTTCTGCTTTATAACAAAGTGAATCAGTTATACATATACATATGTTCCCATATCTCTTCCCTCTTGCATCTCCCTCCCTCCCACCCTCCCTATCCCACCCCTCCAGGCGGTCACAAAGCACCGAGCTGATGGGCTAAGCTATGATGTCCTCTGTAGTTTAGGTGTATTGGATGCATTTTCAATTTACAATGTTTTCAGATTATGATGGGTTTACCAGGACATAATCCCATTGTAAGCCGAGGAAGATCTGTATTTTGAAATTCTGAACCAACTAGAATTTCCGTGGAGCAACACAAAATACTTCATTATCTATCAGAGAAGCATACATATACTGTAACCTGGAGTTTGATGTCTTTGGGCTTATGAGTCACAGAAAATGGAAAGAAGATAAGAAAATAAATTTATGATTTGACAGTGATGAATTATAAGTTAAGAACTGTAATTTAGAGATGTGAAAAGGTAACCACGAAAGTGTAAATAAAAGCACCAGCCTGATAGACGATCTTAACTCACGTACCATCTTTGCTAAAAGCTAACTGCATGAACTTGAAAAAGCCGTCAATGACATTATATTTCTATCTGATCACCTACATTCATTGATTCAGTCATTCAGTTGTTCAATTAATACTGAGAGAGTCAGGAGTGAAAGAATGAATGTATTATATATCAAGCACTATATACTAGGCTCTAGGGCAAGGTTTCTCAACCTCAGCACTTGATTCTTTGGGTTGAATACTGGGTTCCTCTTAGACTTGTAGGAAATATTGAAACACTTGTCTTTGCAATAGGATGGAAATCAGTTCTTGGAATCTACATCATAGAAAATAATGGATAGCTTCTTCATAATGCCATCATTGGGTTCACTCAATAAATCACTCCCAACTATTATTTGATATTTAAGTTTCTGGCAGTCTTACTGCCTCACTTGCAGCTGTGCTTATCCCTAAAGCAATTGACATGGATCTGATTGGCCAAACCTGGAAGCATGCCTCGACCCAGGGTAGGGCTGAAGGAGGCTAGAGCCATCCCCACCCAAACCACAAGTTTCAAAAGGGAAGGGATGGTGTCCTAAGAAAGGATACTGAGCAAGATGACACATCCAGTGTCCACTGCAGTAATTTACAAAGCCTCTTTGCATTTGTTACCACATTTGATCCTCCACTTCACTCTGTGGTATAGGAAGGGCAGATGGTATGAATACCTTCATTTTCTAGACAAGACAATAGAGAGGAGTGATTTATCCAAGCTTACACTGTAAGTGTCAGAGCCAAAACCTGAAGCTAGGTCTTCTGGTCACAAATGTTAATGCTCTTTTCTTCCTATGCTCCTCTTGAGTAATGTCTACCTAACTCAGAGTTTTAGGATCCACATTGTAGCAGTGGAAGGTAAATAAAAGAAACTACACAGGGAAAGCTGGATATTTGGGTAAATGGTAATGGACCCATGTCAAAAAAAAAATTAAAAAGTGTTTCAAAGAAGGGATGTGATTGAATATCAGAAGATGAGAAAATGACAGAGAGTAGAAATAATGCCTTGAAATTATCTATGTGGAAGATATTATAGATGTCAAAGACTTCCCTTAAAATAACGGGACAAGAAGTTAAATCAAATAGAAAAAAACAAAAAAGTTTGATCCAGAATTAATGACAATAGCCGTAGCATCATAAGCTCTAAAGAAAAGGAAAGCAGGAAATCCTCTTTAGTAAGAATTTCTTAAACACAAAAATGCACAGGAATGCTTCAAGTTAGTGAAAATTATGTGTAATTTAAACTGTCATTTGATACTGATGGAGAAAGAGTTGCTTAAGAGTGGTCAAGAATAAATTGACTATAAATGTCCTTGAGAAATGGAGAAATCAAGTCTATGGAATAAGATTTAAGTTCAAAAATAAGAAAGCAAGCTCATGAATTAAGGCTGAAGAGAAGAAAAAAAAGTAAGATAGTGGGGCAGTCAGCCACCACTTTTTGTGGGTAAATGTGAAACTAACATTTGCAGCATAATTGGGGCTTATTTTAGAGTAAAGGGAAAGGGCAGAGGTTATTTCTTTTGTGTACAATTCTGATTTCTAAGCTTTCCACTGCTGAGTGTAGGGCTTTTTCCATTTAGTAATGCCCCCCATCAGTGAACAATCTGCTCAGAACCATGCCAGATTTCATGCTGATACTTATTAGCTCTTCATCTCCCTGGGAATTTCTCTCTGACGTGAACAATACTTTCCAGTTACAAACAGTTCTGCCGCATAAAATATCATGAAGGGCAATAGCACTTGTTTATATTACTTTTCCCTATGTAATATTGAAAAAGGTGCTGGTGTTATTTCAGATCTTTCTCCAGCCTGGTATAAGTTGTAATTCCACCACATGAAAAGCCAATTTGTCTCCGATTTTTCCGTTTCTTGACCATCCTGACATAAAAACTTGGTCTAGTCACTACCGTCTTCCCATGAAATTAAATGTAAGTTTATTTATATCCTGGATATTGAATGGCATTTTACACTGAATATTCTATGCCAATTATCATGACTTAATCATTACAGGACCAGAGATTTGAGGAATTCAAATCTTATAACCAAAGCTATCTAATATTGCATGCAACCCTGTCCCCACAACCCAGGGACAGTTTGCTGTATGATTAAGGGAGCTATTGCACTAAAGCCCCACTGCATGTCCTTGATTGCAGCTCAGGTAAAACATAAAGATGACACAGAACTTGTAAACGATGAGTAGGAGAATATCCTCTTCTCTGAATCCATAAAGCACCTCTCTGAATCCAAGCCTGTACCATCTTCCCTTAAATGTATACCAGCTTCTTCAGCTTCCAATTGTCACTGCATTTCTGTACTTTCAAAAAGCTATTGAAATACTTGGGGTATGATAGATGCCATATAAAACCAAATTTAATTCTGTACTATTCCAGTAATTTGTCTCATAAATACTTTTTGAAGTGGTAAATTACTTTCGGTTATAGAAATAAAACTTATGTATTCATGACCTACATATTATTTCATCTTCTTGGAAGTCAAAGGACTCTTCAGTGTTTATGCTAGTGAAATAAATCTACTATAGGTATTTTTATAAAGGTTGTTAGTACAAGTGACACTGTTGGAACTAGCACTATTATCTGTTGTATATTCCCTGCAATTACCTTTTATGCACTTTCCTTAGTTGCTTTAAATGATTGGATGCCAATTTTTCTCATTGATAACTACCTTCATTTCTCTGAAACTTCATAATTTGATAAATGGCAGGCAGTGTTAATGTGATCTGATGGCCGGGAAAAAGGTATGGGGGCGTGTCAGTCAAAATGGGCTTCAGAATAAAGCCCTACTGAAAGCACTACTGAAAGGACAGTATGAACCCTATTTAACTTTGAGACAGGGGCATGGATTTAGTGCCTACTCAAGTCCATGTTTTCCCCAATGAATCATGTCTTCACGAAGTATTTTCTCCTACACTGAGCATGTCTAGGGACAATTTTTTGATCTTGCCCCCGTGGAAACTCCTGTTGTATCTGGACCATTAAATGAGAAACTTCAACAGTTTAGTTATAAAAGACAAATTATTTTCAAACCTTGTAGCAATGTAGATGGCTACTTTAACCAAAAAGCTTGTTAAAGTAAAAAAAAAAAAAAAAAAAATTATGTTGTAGAGTTTCATGTGTAGTGACATCATTAAGGATTATCTTTGCATCTCTGCACTAGGAAAATCTAACGGTGTATTAGCCATCCAAACAGATACTTAAAAGGACAAAAAAAAAAAAAAAGGTTCATGCTAATCGTGAGTCTATGTGTGTGAATGTGTGTGTGTGTATTGGGTTGGTCTATAAATTGGCACAATTTGTCAGGCATCAGAGCTAGTATTTTTTCCCATAGTAAAATTACAACTATTTTCAGTGTATCATTGAAGACTCCCTTATGATGTTTGAATGCAATTTATTCATCCAATTCAGCTGATAATTTTGAGCCCCTACTGATGCTGGGGGATAGGACGTGGGTGTAAAGGTATGTAAGATATGGACCCTGCCCTGAAAGAATTCACAGTCTTGTGAAGATTACATGTTCAAAAATAAAATCACACTTGGGACTCATTTATTTTCAAGATTACGTGCTAGAATATAGAATAAGATTGTTGAATATTTTTAATGGGCATAATCAGATTTAAAATATCCCTTTTCAAAGGAACTTTAAATACTTGCTTTTATAAACCTATTAGCATAGTTTTCACACAGTCTCCTCAAGGACAACAACAGAACTCTGGCTATTCTATATGCATAGTATTGGCCTCAAGATCAGTAAGTAGTCAGGCTATAGAATGAGTAGTGGTACCACCTACTGTGAAATCTGTGGTACATACTGGGCAACTCTTGGTTTCGCTGGTTCTCTCCAGGGATCATTTTTTCCCCTGTAGACCTGGCTAAAGAAAAGAAACTCAGACTTTTGTTAAAACAGTCCTAGGGCTTCCCTGGTGGCGCAGTGGTTGAGAGTTCGCCAGCCGATGAAGGGGACACGTGTTCGTGCTCCGGTCCGGGAAGATCCCACATGCCGCAGATCGGCTGGGACCGTGAGCCATGGCCGCTGAGCCTGCGCGTCCGGAGCCTGTGCTCCGCAACGGGAAAGGCCACAACAGTGAGAAGCCCACGTACTGCAAAAAAAAAAAACAAAAAAAAAACAAAAATAAAACAGTCCTAGAACAATTTAAGAACTTCTGCTATGAAAGGTCCTATCTTGAAGAAGCAGATCTAACCTACCTGAGGGAGCTCTGAAGTACTTGGGGTTGAAGGGGCATCTTCTAAGTGCCCAACTGGTGTAATTGACTAAGAGATGAAAGATTAATTCCTGGTCTGGTGAAAAGAAGATAAGAATTGAACTTTTCTCTGAAGTCCAATACACTGGAGATTAGACCAGGTTAAAAATTTAAAACATATCAAAGACTGTGAAGAAGCCACACACTTTCTTTTAAAACATGCATTTTTTAGAAATACCATATGACCCAGCAATCCCACTACTGGGCATATACCCTGAGAAAACCATAATTCAAAAAGAGTCATGTACCACAATGTTCATTGCAGCACTATTTACAATAGTCAGAACATGGAAGCAACCTAAGTGTCCATCAACAGATGAATGGATAAAGAAGATGTGGCACATATATACAATGGAATATTACTCAGCTATAAAAGGAAATGAAACTGAATTATTTGTAGTGAGGTGGATGGACCTAGAGTCTGTCATACAGAGTGAAGTAAGTCAGAAAGAGAGAAACAAATACCGTATGCTAACACATATATATGGAATCTTAAAAAAAAAACAAAAATGGTTCTGAAGAACCTAGGGGCAGGACAGGAATAAAGACGCAGATGTAGAGAATGGACTTGAGGACACGGGGAGGGGGAAGGGTAAGCTGGGACGAAGTGAGAGACTGGCATGGACTTATATACACTAGCAAATGTAAAACAGATAGCTAGTTTGTAGCAGCCGCATAGCACAGGGAGATCAGCTCGGTGCTTTGTGACCTCCTAGCGAGGTGGGATAGGGAGGGTGGGAGGGAGACACAAGAGGGAGGGGATATGGGGATATATGTATACGTATAGCTGATTCACTTTGTTATACAGCAGAAACTAACACAACATTGTAAAGCAATGTTTATACTCCAATAAAGATGTTATCAAAAAAAAAACATGTATTTTTCCATGTTAAAGAGATTCAGATGTGGTTTCCACACTCAGATTTGAACATCAGTAAGGTGACCTTTCTATCCAAATAACAGCCTTGAATGCAGTTGTTTTATTTTTCCATAATAATGATTGTTTAAAACTTTAAATGTAGTACCACTGAATATAGTTTTAGTCAATGTAAATAGTGTCAAACTAATTGACGTTAGCAATTCCTCATCAGGTTAGCTTATATTGTGAAACAATAAAATGTCCACATGGACAACTGAATTTTTGCATTAACTCTTTCTCATACCTCTCCCAGCCTTGATACTGCAATAGTGAATATGAATTCCTCTGTGTCAGGTTAGAGTTTGTAGAGTTGAGAAGAGCCGCTGACTGTATGAAGTATCTAACAGCTATATCGCCTGGGTGTATGGATTATAACATGACACCTGCAAGTGAATCGTACACAGACTAAGTAGGAGAGCATTATACTTTCAGACTATCTCTGTGACAATCTTACATTAATCTTTCACAACTCAAATAAATTTGACAAAGACATACCATCAAACCATATTATAAGCCTCTTGAATGGAGAAAAAAATGAGAAGAGATTTTTATCCTATGCCCTTGTATTGTGCAGTTGTCACTCTAATCAAAGATTCCAAGGGGGGAAAGCAGGGGCAGTGGTGGTGGGATGAACTGGGAGATTGAGATTGACATATATACACTAATATGTATAAAATAGATAACTAATAAGAACCTGCTGTGTAAAAAAATTAAATTCAAAAAATAAATAAATAAATTCTCAAAAAAAAGATTCCAGAAAGCTCTTCATGATGTAACAGAATGTTTACTACGGTACGGTTGGAGACAATTGTATAAATAACATCTAAGTTGGGGAGCACCATAACCTTCTTTGTGTTTTTGTCAGACTGTATTTGTTGTAAGCCTGCCCTGCATCCATTGGGAGAATTTGCCCTACCACCTGCTTTCAGAGTTTTCTGCTTCTGGAATATTACATCATCTTCTCTAATCTCTCTCAGCCACTTCTTACCAAGAACTTCCCTTATCTGACAGGGCGCAAGGAATAATGGCTTTTTATTTTTTTTTCTCAGCAGGCACTGCAAGCCATCTCTTTCTTCTAAGCTCTGTTAAGCCTCACTTTTATCCTTCCAGCATTTGTCTTTCAACACTGACCAAAGGCACCAGATACTAAAATTCCTAAATAACCTTTCGACAACCCATAAACAAGGCTTCTCTTGGCTAAGTGGACAAAAGGAAAAAGTTGTTTATACTGTCCTCCTCTTGGGTCATTTTGTTCTTTACCATAGGGTTATCGCTCAGCCTTGTGAAAGTATCAAGAAATGCAAGTTTATTCAGGAGTTTCTTCTTCCAGTCCCCATAGCAAATATATACCTTTATTCTTTATCTTTTAATTATTCCTTATTGTAGGAGATACAATTTCTGTGATAAAATTTTATTCATATTCTTGAAGTATTTTGGAAAGGAAAGAAAAACTTACAGGAAAGAATGGTAAATTCATTTACTTGCTCAATAAACATATACAGTACACTTTGTTAGGCCCATTCTAGGCATTGGGAACACAAAAATGAATAAGACATTTGTCTCTGCCTGAAGCGTCATAGTTTCTTAGAGAGAAAAATGTATAAACAGGGAGATAAATATGGGTTATGTGAGAACATTTGAGGAGCACAGATAGTGGAATTCACTGTGCTTAGGAAGGTCAGGGAAGGCTCTTCAGATGTATAGGAACTGAGATTTAAAGGAGTCAGAGTCTGGCAGGCAGAAAAAATGGGGATAAAGTCATTCTAAATGCAGAAGGGTGCTACCTCCTGACTCTTCAAGGGACTGCAGATAAAGTCAGGTGACTGGAGAAGAGGCAACCATATTATTTACAGTCTCATGTGCTGGACCAAGGGGCTTGAATTTTATCCCAATGTTTTGACCCGAGAAGTGTTTCATGTCAATGTACCTTTATAAAGATATTTCTGGTAACAGGGAAGAGGGTAGATTACATAGAGGTGGAGCGGGCACTACAGGGACATTAGTCAGGAGGAAAATGCAAAATATAACAGGCTCCAAGGAGTCACATCACATATAGTAGATGAAGAAGTCTTGGCATAGAAATACTGAGTATGAGACATCCGTAGTCAGAAAGCCAATAAAATGTCTTAATTTTTATTTTCAATGATCTTCAAGTCTTTTGAGCATTTCTTTATATTTAAAATAGAAAAAGATCCTATTTTAAATATGAACTTTAGTATGAATTAATTTCAAAGTAAAACACTAGGATGAAATGAATTTGATGATTAAAAAGGTAAACACGTATTATATAGCCTGATTTTCTAAACCATACCTTTGGGACAAAATTCCTAAATGGAATTTTGGAATATGGACCAAGTTTGAGGATGTTGATTAAACATTGGGGCTTCATAAAACTCAGACACACAGTGTGTTTTACTGTAGTGAGGGAGTAAAAGAAAAATAATAACTGAAGATAGTGTTAAAAAGTGACAATGTCTCTATTCAATAATATGACACAAGACAATCAGAAAAAGTAAAAAGGCAAACTACAGTTTTGTAGAATGTATTTGTAATACACATATCCAAGAAAGGACTTGTATCTTGAATAGATCAAAAATTCCTATAAACAATACGATTAAGGCAGAGCATGCGATAGGAAAATGGGTAAAAAAATGTGAATAGGCACAAAAGAGCATATCCAAATAGTCAATAAATGTATGAAAAGACACTCCATGGCATTAGTCATCAGGCAAATGCATATTAAAATCACAATTTGAAACCTCTCCAAACCCAACAAAATGGCAAAAATGAAAAAGACAAAAAAGTACAATGGTTGGCTAGGATCAAACTGCATTTTCAGACACTTGGATGAGAATTTAAATTGGCACAGCCATTTGGGAAAACTGTTAGACAATATTAACCAAGCTGAACATATTCCTACCCTATGACCTAGCAATTCCACTTCTAGGGATACGTACAGAAATGAAGACATATGTTCACCAAAAGTTATATACAAGAATGTGCAGAGTTGTGTTATTCATAATAGCCCAAATCTAGAAACAACACAAATGTCCATCAGCAGAACAGATAAACAAGTTGTGATATATTTATACGATGGAATCTTATACAACAATGAGAATGAATGAACTACAGCTACACACAACATCATGAATGAATGTTACAAACATAATATTGAATGAAAATGTCAGACACAAAAGAGTATATATTGTTTGATTCCATTTATTTAAAGTTAAAACATTGTCACAATTAGAAGTCAACATAGTGATTACTCTTAGGAATTTGCTTAGTTACTAGAAGGGGAAAAGGGTGGCTTCGGGAGTGCTTCTTGATCTGGATGATGTTGTATGGCTATATTTCCTTTGTGAAAACTTATCTTGCTATACAGTTACAATTTATGCACATTTCTGATCTATTCCAATTATAAGTTTACATTAAGAGCATAAAGGAATACGAGTAACTAGATTCTATTATGAACATACAACAGCCTAATATTGTCATCTTTAATTAAAACCTAAGTATGCCAACTAAATTTGTAGTCACTTAAGTTGGTCATAGCGACATAATCCATGTAAAACATGTCAGTTTTGAATTACTTCCCCTTCTCAATAATATTGTGTGCAATTCTTAAAAGTCAATTTTGTCAAAAATAATTCATTTTACTTTCGCAAAATAATGAGCACATTGTAGAGTCTTGCCTCCTGATTTTGTGAAACAGTTCACTATTTGATTACATTTAAGAAAATATAGCTTTTTCCTTCTAAAACAACACAAAACCTCCCCAGCTCTGTTTTCCTGAGACGGCTGTCTCAGAACAAACTAAATAGAAATCTATTTGATACACAACTGTTTTGAAACGCCTCCTATTTCCTCTTCCTCACAGTTTTCTGTAAAATGATTTCCAATGAGTTCATCTCAAATGATTCAGCATGGCTGAATATCTTCATATCTTCTAATGTGGTCATAGATGCGCTAAAGGCCACATGAAGTCTTCTATACTTATAACTCTTTATAGTAACATGATTCAAACTTTATATTCCAAGTTGTCTTAACTATTTTAAAACAATAGTAGTGTTTATTTTAGTGCTATTTTGATAATTCCTTACAAAGGGTAATCTAATAAGTAATGTAAAAATATGATGGACAATTTGAAAATAAAGATACGATATAGTCTCTTTTCCTTTTTTTTTTTTATTCCTTTTCAATTCTTATAACAGAAAGCTAGGAAATTCAGTGTCAGATTTTGCACCACAGAATCACATCGGATAGAGCTTTTGCTAAATGTCTTTGGGAATGTCCAGTAGGTCACATAACCATGACTGCAACGTTGGACTTGCACACTGGACTTCTCTCACACGGGGTCCCATCAAGAAGTCAACTACTTGCTGAAACATAAGAATAAGCATATTGGGGTTTTCTATTTTTATTTAAAGCCATATAAATTTCCTAGGTCTTCTTTTCCCAGGATCATAAATTGAATTCCTCTCAGATCTCCTCAGTTTAGATTGAAGTTTCCTGCTTTGAGAACTTTTCTAGAGTCAGAACACTCAGGAGTCAGTGTATCAGACTCCAAGCAGATCACTTACCTTACGTCCAGTCATCATTTCTAATTCAGTTTTTTATAGTACATCAACCTCCTCCTCTAAGGACATAAATCCTCAACTAACTACAGGTGCAACAATATTTAGAGATTTTTATTTCTAGGGTTCCATAGAGAATTCCAAATTTCTCTAATTATATCATCCCACAATCTATGCTTTAAGACAGTTTTGATAGCTTAAGCCAGTTTAAAAAAATTGCCTTAAGGCTGTGTCTTAAACTTAAGTTTGTATTTTCTCCTTGATTTACTGTAGTTTCTGAGAAGACAAGGTTTAAACTTGTCCTCATGATAAGTCATTAACCCCAATTACAGTTTAAATGGGCAGACTGGTAGCATCGAGCCTGGATAACCCTAAAAGGGGATTGCTGGTACTGTTTCTATCATTTCCAATTTTTCTCAGAAGCCAGAAGTGTTTGTGGAAATCACTTTTGACTATACATTACATTTATTCATTGTATGTGTACATGTTTATGTGTTATGTGGTTCTCATCCAAAAATGTAAACTCCATGAAGGCAGAGATTCCGCCCATTTACCTACCTAGGTTGTAGTGTCTCTGATGCTTAGAATAGTGTTCAGCATGTAGTAGCTGCTCAAAACATATTATTTGAGTGCATAAATATTATTGTGTTAGGATGTTTGCTGCCTTTTGGGCAAAAACTGTGTTTTATATTGTACTTTATTTGTTGTATATGTACAGCATATCATTTGAATGCTCACTGCTTTTTGATGGAAATATATGACTGTCTAAATGAGGAATTGGCAAACTTTCTTTGGAGGACTAGATCGTGAATAGTTTTCGCTTGTGGTTCTTATGGTCTCTCTTACAAGTACTCAATTCTGCTGCAGTAGCAGCACAAAAGTAGCCACAGACAATGTGTAAAGGAATAAACAGGCAGCCAGGCTACCCATGCCCAGTTTTTGTATGGCCCTTGAGCCAAAAGTGGTTTTTAGATTTTTAAATGGTTTTTAAAAATCAAAAGTCCTATGACACTTGAAAATTACATAACTTCAAGTTTCAGTGCTAGGAAATAACATTTTAGTGGAACATAGGCATGCCCATTGATTTTTATATTGTCTATGAATGCATTTGTGTCCTAGTGGCAAAATTGAGTAGTTGCAACTATTAAATAAATTGTATAGCAAAACCTTTGAAAAATAAGGCTGGAAACAATAGGAAATTTGTCCTCACATTCTCTGATTACAGTAATCTCCATATCCTGAAAACATGTAAAAAGTTCAAAACTTTAGATTTTCGGAGCCGGGGTTCCTATAATTAAACTTAGTAATGATACGAGAGAAAGAGTAAGATGGTATTCCACACCTGCTGGTGAGAATCTGTAAATATAGTACACAATTCTCAAACCATCTAGCTGATCTCCCTGTGCTATGCAGCTGCTTCCCACTAGCTATCTATTTTACGTTTGGTAGTGTAAATATGTCCATGCCACTCTCTCACTTTGTCACAGCTTACCCTTCCCCCTCCCCATATCCTCAAGTCCATGCTCTAGTGGGTCTGTGTCTTTATTCCCATCTTACCCCTAGGTACTTCATGACCACTTTTTTTTTAGATTCCATATATATGTGTTAGCATACGGTATTTGTTTCTCTCTTTCTGACTTACTTCACTCTGTATGACAGACTCTAGGTCCATCCACCTCACTACAAATAACTCAATTTCGTTTCTTTTTATGGCTAATATTCCACTGTATATATGTGCCACATCTTCTTTATCCATTCATCTGTTGATGGACACTGGGGTTGCTTGCATGTCCTGGCTATTGTAAATAGAGCTGCAATGAACATATTGGTACATGACTCTTTTTGAATTATGGTTTGCTCAGGGTATATGCCCAGTAGTGGGATTGCTGGGTCATATGGTAGTTCTATTCACAGTTTTTTAAGGAACCTCCATACTGTTCTCCATAGTGGCTGTATCAATTTACATTCCCACCAAGAGTGCAAGAGTGTTCCCTTTTCTCCACACCCTCTCCAGCACTTATTGTTTGTAGATTTTTTGATGATGGCCATTCTGACCGGTGTGAGATGATATCTCATTGTAGTTTTGATTTCCATTTCTCTAATGATTAATGATGTTGAGCATTCCTTCATGTGTTTCTTGGCAATCTGTATATCTTCTTTGGAGAAATGTCTATTTAGGTCCTCTGCCCATTTTTGGATTGGGTTGTTTGTTTTTTTGTTATTGAGCTGCATGTGCTGCTTGTAAATTTTGGAGATTAATCCTTTGTCAGTTGGTTCATTTGCAAATATTTTTTCCCATTCTGAGGTTTGTCTTTTTGGTCTAGTTTATGGTTTCCTTTGCTGTGCAAAAGCTTTGCAGTTTCTTTAGGTCCCATTTGTTTATTTTTGTTTTTATTTCCATTTCTCTAGGAGGTGGGTCAAAAAGGATCTTGCTGTGATTTATGTCACAGAGTGTTCCAAATTTGTTTTCCTCTAAGAGTTTGATAGTGTCTGGCCTTACATTTAGGTCTTTAATCCATTTTGAGTTTATTTTTGTGTATGGTGTTAGGGAGTGTTCTGATTTCATACTTTTACATGTACTTGTCCAGTTTTCCCAGCACCACTTATTCAAGAGGCTGCCTTTTCTCCACTGTATATTCTTTCCTCCTTTACAAAAGATAAGGTGACCATATGTGCGTGGGTTTATTTCTGGGCTTTCTATCCTGTTCCACTGATCTATATTTCTGTTTTTGTGCCAGTACCATACTGTCTTCATTACTGTAGCTTTGCAGTATAGTCTGAAGTCAGGGAGCCTGATTCCTCCAGCTCCATTTTTCATTCTCAAGATTGCTTTGGCTATTCAGGGTCTTTTGTGTATCCATAAATTGTGATTTTTTAAATTCTAGTTCTGTGAAAAATGCCAGTGGTAGTTTGCTAGGGATTGCATTGAATCTGTAGATTGCTTTGGGTAGTAGAGTCATTTTCACAATATTGATTCTTCCAATCCAAGAACATGGTATATCTCTCCATCTATTTGTATCATCTTTAATTTCTTTCATCAGTGTCTTACAATTTTCTGCATACAGGTATTTTCTCTCCTTAGGTAGGTTTATTCCTAGGTATTTTATTCTTTTTGTTGCATTGGTAAATGGGAGTGTTTCCTTGATTTCACTTTCAGATTTTTCATCATTAGTGTATAGGAATGCACCAGATTTCTGTGCATTAATTTTGTATCCTGCTACTTTACCAAATTCATTGATTAGCTCTAGTAGTTTTCTGGTAGCATCTTTAGGATGCTCTATGTATAGTATCATGTCGTCTGCAAACAGTGACAGCTTTACTTCTTCTTTTCCAATTTGGATTCCTTTTATTTCTTTTTCTTCTCTGATTGCTGTGGCTAAAACTTCCAAAACTATGTTGAATAACAGTGGTGAGAGTGGGCAACCTTGTCTTGTTCCTGACCTTAGTGGAAATGCTTTCAGTTTTTCACCATTGAGGATGATGTTGGCTGTGGGTGTGTCATATATGGCTTTTATTATGTTGAGGAAAGTTCCCTCTACGCCTACTTTCTGGAGGGTTTTTATCATCAATGGGTGTTGAATTTTGTCGAAAGCTTTCTCTGCATTTATTGAGATGATCATATGGTTTTTCTCCTTCAATTTTTTAATATGGTGTATCACATTGATTTGCGTATATTGAAGAATCCTTGCATTCCTGGGATAAACCCCACTTGGTCATGGTGTATGATTCTTTTAATGTGCTGTTGGATTCTGTTTGCTAGTATTTTGTTGAGGATTTTTGCATCTATGTTCATCAGTGATATTGGCCTGTAGTTTTCTTTCTTTGTGACATCTTTGTCTGGTTTTGGTATCAGGGTGATGGTGGCTTCGTAGAATGAGTTTGGGAGTGTTCCTCCCTCTGCTATATTTTGGAAGAGTTTGAGAAGAATAGGTGTTAGCTCTTCTCTAAATGTTTGATAGAGTTCTCCTGTGAAGCCATCTGATCCTGGGCTTTTGTTTGTTGGAGGATTTTTAATCACAGTTTCAATTTCAGTGCTTGTGATTGGTCTGTTCATATTTTCTATTTCTTCCTGGTTCAGTCTTGGCAGGTTGTGCATTTCTAAGAATTTGGTCATTTCTTCCAGGTTGTCCATTTTATGGGCATAGAGTTGCTTGTAGTAATTTCTCATGATCCTTTGTATTTCTACAGTGTCAGTAGTTACTTCTTTTTCATTTCTAATTCTATTGATTTGAGTCTTCTCCCTTTTTTTCTTGATGAGTCTGGCTAATGGTTTTTCAATTTTGTTTATCTTCTCAAAAAAGAACCAGCTTTTAGTTTTATTGATCTTTGCTATTGTTTCCTTCATTTCTTTTTCATTTATTTCTGATCTGATTTTTATGATTTCTTTCCTTCTGCTAACTCTGGGGTTTTTTTGTTCTTCTTTCTCTAATTGCTTGAGGTGCAAGGTTAGGTTGTTTATTCGAGATGTTTCCTGCTTCTTAAGGTGGGCTTGTATTGCTATAAACTTCCCTCTTAGAACTGCTTTTGCTGCATCCCATAGGTTTTGGGTCGTTGTATCTCCATTGTCATTTGTTTCTGAGAAGTTTCCTGTTTCTTAAGGTAGGATTGTATTGCTATAAACTTCCCTCTTAGAACTGCTTTTGCTGCATCCCATACGTTTTGGGTTGTTGTGTCTCCACTGTCATTATTTCTAGGTATTTTTTGATTTCCTCTTTGATTTCTTCAGTGAGTGATCACTTCGTTATTATGTAGTGTATTGTACAACAACAATTCTTTACAACAGAAATTGAAATTAACTACTCATTTTTATCCTCCAACACAGTTGAAGGTACAAATGAAAAATCTAGAAACTCTATACATCAGTTAATCAAGTGTTGGCTGTAGATTACCATCTTCTATAAACTGTAAACATCAAATGAATATTACTAACTCCATTAGAAAAAAAGTAAGCAAATGTATGTTTCTCACAAATTATTGAAAAAACTGTTAGAATTAGATGAAATATTTCCAAGTGATAGAAATACAAGGATGTGTGCTTTTGCCAATTATAATATGAGCTTCACAAGAACAAGCACTATATAATTTAATGAAAGAATTAATAAATGATCCTCACAAAGCCACTCATTCATTAATTTATGCAGTTGATCAAAAAAATGCTTTGATGGCTATTTTGCACTAAGTGCTGTGGGCACACAAAGATAGATGAGAAACTGTCTCTGTCCCACAGCAACATTTTAATTGTGGAGATAATATATAGTTAATAAAAGTAGATCTAATGCAAGGTTTTAATATTAACTTAAAACAGAAGGCATTTGAAGGCAATGCCTCTTCAAGTGTCAAAGAAGTACTATAGGAAATAAAGGCTGGAACAGTTGTGGGGAGGAATGGATCATTGAGATCTAGAGTGGTCATTGAAGCCTCCCTGGTAGAGAAGAGGCTCACAAAGGAATTTCAAGGGTAAATAAACATCCAGTAAATATTGGATGCATAAATAAATAACTAAGAATTTATATAGCTGAAAATAAAGGACACAGTAGGTAAAATTGCCAGCCTAGATCTACCTGCCCCTAGATCCACCAGGAAGTGCAAGGACAACAAATATCCACTCAGTGGTGGGAGTCATCAGTTCTGCCCACTTTCCACCTATCTCCCACTGAGGGCTGAGCCTTAGAGTGTAGAGATCATGGATTAACCTGAACGCAGTAGGGTCCTGAACAGAGGGAGAAAAGGAACATAGGGTTTTTCCTGAAACCTCAGACTCTTTAACATGTAGGAAGATGACTGTTCAAAGTAACCCTCAACTGCTTCTGACAAAAGGTGGAAGTCAGCCATAACTTTCTACCAAAACAATGACCAGTAGAGGGATTCCTGGTGTTGTCTCCGAACTCTCTCACCTTTTTGGCTTAAGCTTTTCTAACCATGACTAATTTCCATTACCCTGGCTTACTGCCACTGCAATTTTAAAAGGTTGCTAGGATGGTGCCATGTGAGGTTATAATGTCTAATTACTTAATAACAGCAAATATTTCCTGTGTTGCTTATAGAAGATAAAAAAAGAAGCATATAATATCCAGTATTTTTTAAAGTTATTTTAAACATTTAAAGTATTTTCAAATGCTTCATATTGGAATATTCACGTAACAAGTGGAATTACTATTTGCTAATGCATCTATGTAGAAGTGTGTTTTTTTCAAGGTAAGTCATGGAAATGTGTTTTCTAACATGGTAAATGAGCACCTATACTTTTAATGATTCAGTTTCTTTTATAGGATGTAATAATCAGCAATTTTAAAAAACACTGACTTATAAATTACATGTACCCATTTTGGTTACTATCTGACATATTTACCAAATATCAACCTTGCGCTAAGTATGGAGGATATTCATTGCTGGATAATTTAGATTCCCATCTTCAAGGATCAGAAAGTACAAAAGATATGGGAAGGATAAAACAGTCTTTTGTAATTTTGCAGGGTTTTCACCCTCTGATTGGATTTTCTTTTTTTTGTAAATGCTTGTCCATATTTGTGTTCTTGGTAGCATATTAACACGTAACCATTTCAGTTACCTCTTGGCATATTTACCAAATACCCACCATGGGCTTCCATGGAAGTATTCAATGATAGATAATATAGATTCCCATCTTCAAGGAGCTAAAAATCTAATATAGACAATAACATGCATTCAGACAGCTATGCTACTAGCAGAATGGGAATCCTTAAAAACCCATGATCACTAAAAGTAAAATCCAATTCTATTACTATTGCTCTGACCTCTGCTCATCTCCCCAGCCTCAGTTCATGCACCGGTGCTCATCATAATTCACTAAGTTCTTCTGATGCCGAGGGTCAGAACTGACACATTGTCATTTCTATCTCATGTCACTGACTAGAGCAAGTCTCATAGCTGAACCAAAGTCATGAGGCAGGGAAGTACATGCTACCCACAGTGGGAGGCCCTGAAAATTACATGGCAAAGGGCACAGATACAGAGAGGACTAAAGCACTGGGGCCAATAATACAATCTACCACACCAGGATATGTGCAAATGTATATGATTTTGTGTTCTTCTGATTCCTGACTCTTTTCTGTACTCTGCCACACTAATTCCAAAATAGTTGATATCCTCACTTTACTTCTGAGTAATTGTTAATCACACAGCACATTGGTCATGTGGTTGACCACAGTCCCAGACAGGACCATGCATTTTGCCTGGAAAAAGTATAGTCTGGCCTCGCTTGTATGATAATGATTTTGGACCTATGTGTCCTATATTCAGTTGTAGGTACTTGGAAGCATGTCTTCCAAGAAACATATTCATTTGTGATGACCTGGAGACCCTCACCTAAATTTCTGCACACAGCGAGCACCCTATAAATGCTACCTTTTAACTGACTGCTTTATCCCATTTCAAAATATAGGTGACCAATATGTTTCCGTGATTCTGATCATATGGAAGCATTAATATTCAAAACCTTACTAAGCCGCTCACCTGCATCAGCTAAGCTGATTGAGGTTATAGGGCCAATCAAATTCAGACACAACAAGATTTGATTCTTTCAGTTCTATAAATATGACATTTCTAATTCCAATGACAAAAATAAAGACCTAAGGTAGTGACTTTCAAACTTTAATGTGCTTTTGAATCACCCAGGAATCTTGTTAAAATGCACATTCTGATCCGGTAGTCTGGGGTGAGGCCTGATCTACCTTTTTAGCAAATTCCAGGTCATGTTGATTGCTGTTGGTGCCCAAACCACACTGAAATGGCAAGAATCTAAAGGATTTATTAGTATCCTTTTCTGAATAAAATCTTTATCCATGAGTCTTCTAAAAACCTCATTTTAAAAAAGTAATGAGAAGTGACCTCAACATGTAAATTACTGTAGATTTTTTTTCATATATCAGAGACCAGCTATACTTTTATGTGATGAAAATAAATAGAAATTATATTTTGGAGATAGATCTCTAACCAAAATAAATCATATTCATCAAATAGCAACTACTGCTTTATCACAGGTTCTGATCGTTAGCAATTAATGCAGAATTACACCTGGACAAGTAATGTTCCTGAGAATTTACTGATAATTCAGTATTTCTCACTTCATAATAAGTCATCAGTTGTTGTGTTTATTAACTAACAAAATGTATTAATTTACTTGTAGAATAAGGTGCAGTATATTTTGGCACTTATTTTAGTCACTCAAAAATATTTAGTACCTACTGGGACATGACATGGTGATAGGTATTGTAAGTGACACAGTGGTAGATGACACATGACATCTATTCTCAATAAGCTTACAAACCAGGGAACAGAAATGGATACTAATAATAAAACAATGCAGGAAGCACTAATTTTCCTAAGAAATGAAGAGAAGTGCTAAAGAAGCCTATACAAAAAAAAATAAGAATCTCTCAGCCAGCATCCTGTTTAGGACCTTTAATAAAGCATGGTAAGGGAAACATATGGTATCAATGTTAGGTGGAAGCATTTCAGTATATTTTAAAATTTATTGAGAGAAAAGGTAACATGGTGAAATTCCATTTAAGGCCTAGAAACCCAACAAATAAATTGTAGTCATACTTTACACTTTTGCTCCTTCCTCCAGAGTTACTTTTCCCACTCACCTTTCTCAATTTTTGCTTACGTAAAATGAGTTCATCTTCTAAAACACAGAGCACTTCTCAGAATCGATTACAGCCCTATATAGTGCTTGAAAGACATCATTAACTGAAGTAGTTTGTGTACACGTATAGCTGATTCACTTTGTTATAAAGCATAAACTAACACACCATTGTAAAGCAATTATACTCCTATAAAGATGTTAAAAAATAAAAATAAATTTAAAAAATTTAAAAATTGAAATAGTTTGGAGAAGAACAAAAACAGTGACAGAAAATGAAATCGGGAGTAAAGATTCCAGAAAATGGAATTTGGGGATTTGTTCACTCAGAAAAGTCTGCAGGGGAACTTTAATTTTAGTGTGAATTTGAGGCTAAGGATAGTGAACAGTTAGCTATTTGCTGGTCAGGGCAGGACAAAAAGAAACATACTTTAGCCAGACACGTAAGTAAGCACCTGTCCACACGTGTTCCTGCCTCTACAGCCTGCTCTTCCTGTGCATGTACCAAGAACAGTCCAGGTTTCCACTGCATCATCACTGGCCAGGGACACTTGCCCATCTTCCACATCAGCGCATTCAGGTTCTAGCCATAATAGCATCCAGTGGGACTAGGTGCTCTCTCAAGAGTGCCTGGCCCCATTTCACTTGTGACAGTCTGTATGAGATGTCTAGGCTTCACTGACAACCTCATTGAATTATGAGCTTGGATTGAGAACAGTTCATCACAGCACCCTAATCCAGGGCCGTTTTTTTTGTCTGGTGCTCCAAACCAGTACAAAATACTATTGTGCCCAGGTACTCTTTCAACCGAAAACAAAACAACAACAAACCCTTTAATTTATTTCCCTGAAAGTAGTTCTTATCCTTCTTTTCAGTGGGATGAGAAAGCAATTATGTTTGTTTAGAGAGTTTATTATGCAGGGTAATTTTTCAGCACCACAAAGAAAAAGGTGCTAGGATTCATCACATTTGAAGTATCATTTTAATCTGATAGAAATGCTTCATGATAGGGAAATATTATAGGAGTTTGGATGTAAGTACAGATGTACTTTTCACAAGAAGCAGTTCTAAGTACCTCTGCATAAGATCCATTAATTCTTGGTGCAAAATGTAAGCATAACCCCAGATATCAGAACACCTGTTATTTTGTCATTTGTACACCAACCAAGCTCAGCAGTCTTTGACTAAGGGCTCATAAATAATATTTGTGCATCCTCAAATCTATCCAGACAACCTACATGGATGGATCTTATTACTATTAAAACTCTCAACAAATACTGTAATTTGGTAGGTAGCTGGTTTGAACCATGGATTGACAGCTATTGGTAATACAAGTAGGTATAAGAGCCATGTCCATCAGAGCATGCAGCTTCTGTGAGAAAGTATCTCCAGATAAAAGTTTATTACTAATAATGAGAATTCTTAAGAAGCCTCTGGAAGGCAGTGTTGCTTCAGAAAGTATGTGTTCATTATAGATCGCCTTTCTTAACTTAAAGAAAGTCATTCTTTTTCAATGCCTGTCTTGGAGAGCACTCCTTGCCAGAAATTTACCATGAGCCCTAAGGATACTTCAAATAACTCTTCTAGACATATCTAAGACAAACACAAACTCAGACACTTAATTTTCTTGGGGCAGTTAATTAACGATAGATGATAGTCAACTAATGATTAGTGATACTGTTTTCTTTCCAAAGAATTCATGTTCAATCTGACCTCCCCTTCTCCCCAATTTTCCCAGAGGTAATATAAAGTACATAGATGAACATACCCATTCACAAATGCAAAGTGCACAGAAAGTTTGTAAACATTCTCAAGAAATTTAGCACAGAATCACTTTAATTACTTGGCTCACTGATATGTTAGCTTTTCACAATTAACACAAATTATGTAAAATAAAACATGAATTATGTGACCATTGCTTTATATAGATGAGACTTCATCTATCAGTTTTATCACTATCTTTTGGGTAATAGCTTTATTAAGATATAATTCACACCATACAATTAACCTATTGAAAGTGTACCATTTTATTGTTTTTAATACAGTTGACCCTTGAACAATGCAGGGATTAGGGTGGCCAACCCCCTGCCCAACTGAGAATTCGTATATAACTTTATAGTTGGCCCTTTGAATCCCTGGCTCCGCATCCACAGATTCAACCAACCGCATATCATGTAGTGCTATTGTACTGACTGAAAAAAATCTGTGTATAGTGGACTCGTGCAATTCAAACCCGTGTTGGGCAAGGATCAACTGTATATGCATTCACAGAGTTATGCACCCATCACCACAATCAATTTTAGAACACTTTTAGCACTCATGAAAGAGAAATCCTGTAGCCTCTAGCTATCATCCCCACACATACCTCCCATCCCTATCAGCCCTAAGCAATCACTCATCTTTCTGTCTCTATATATTTGCCTACTCTAAGCAGTTCATGGAAATGAAATGTTAGGATTTTTTCATTATTTTTACTGATTAACTTTATACAAGTAAATATATTTCATATTCTTAAAAAAAATTTTGTTTCTCCGAGCCATATATTTACAACATCATATACCTACAATGTTTGTAGGACTGCTATTACAGTTTGTGTTTAAAGCTTTATGAATGAACATATAGTTAAGAATATATATAAAAACACTTTGACCAGCCATTGAAACAGCACTTATTTCTAATTTATTGTCTCATTACTGATTCAACTTCAATATGACTTCAATTTTTTTTAAATGTATTTCACTAAAAAATGTTTTTTTACTAAAATATATTTTCAATTATTTCCATCTGCTTATGAAGTTGTTTTGGAATACAGATACCTGCCATGCTTATTACCAGTAATAACAAACCTTTAAGCTTGCAGAGAAAGACAATCTCTCTGTCTCAGACACACACTGGGCTTCAGGAGTCATACTTCTTTATTACACAGGGAAGTTTTAAGGCAATGTGATTGGTGTCCGAAGAATTTTTTAAAGCAACTGCTAAAACATGTCTCACTTGGACTATTGCTATGGACTCCTAATTCATCTGCCTACTTCCCACATTTCCTCATTTTAATCTACTCTCTACTACAAAGAGCCTGAGTGATATATTTAAAACTTGTCCTCCTCTGCTCAAAACCATCCAATAGCTTCCTGTCTCACTAAAAGTAAAATTCAAAGTTCCCACTGTGGCTTGTATAATATTGTCCCCAGTTCTATACCCTTAACTCTCATAAACACTCTCTCACCGCCCTCTCCTATTGTACTCCAGCCATTCTGATTTATTGCTGTTTTTTAAACACACCAAGCGTGCTCTTGCCTTGGGGCACTAGTGCGAATTGGTCCCTCTGTTTAATACAGTTTTCTCAAATCTTTTTATGGCTCATGTTGTTACTTTATTCAAATTTCTAGTCAAAAATCTCCAAATTCCTGATCATACAAAAAATAGCACCCTTCCCTCCCATTCACTTTCTATTCCCTTATCCTATTCTCTTTTTTTTTTTTTTTTTTTTTTGCGGTACGCGGGCCTCCCCGCTCTGGCCTCTCCCGTTGCGGAGCACAGGCTCCGGATGCGCAGGCTCAAGCGGCCATGGCTCACGGGCCCAGCCGCTCCGAGGCATGTGGGATCCTCCTGGACCGAAGCACGAACCCTCATCCCCAACATCGGCAGGCAGACTCCCAACTACTGCGCCACCAGGGAAGCCCACCCTTATCCAATTCTTAATATCCAACTCTTAATACTCATCACCACTACCTGACATTTGACTGATTGTTCTCCCTTTTCCTGCCCACATGTAAGTTCCCTGCTAGCAAGAAACTTGTTTGTTTACTGCTGTATCCCTAGTGCTTAAGTAGTACTGGAGTAATAGTAGGTATTTAATAAATGTTGAATGAATGGATGGATGAATGAATGAATGAATGAATGAGTGATTAATTGGACAAATGGGTGAATGAATTAAAGAGAAGAAATATTGATCCTCTTCCCTTCAGATAAAATACCTCCAAAACAGAAGTATGGAATTTCTATAGGCTGTTTTATTATTATTATTATTATTTTTTGAGTATAATTCAAAATGATTGACTCTGTTTTTAGGGCTACAAATTAGCCTTTAGCTCTAAAATTATTTCTGATATGGTATAATATGAGTCCATTTAGATAAAAAGAATGCTTGATTTGATTTCAACTTGAAGAAAACTTTGAAAGATTTAAAAGAGAGTTTTCTAATCAGACAAGCTAACTACAAGCCTGGTTTTAGAGCTGGCATTTTATAGTCAGTGGATAAAATATTGGAAGCAATGAGGAGGCTTGATCACCAACGTTCTGTAGTAGGATCTTGGATAGTCATTTTTCATCTCTTCTTCTTCCATTAGTTCATGTTTCACCAGAAAAATTGGAAGCTTACAACCATTTTTTACTTTATTCAAACTGTATTTTTGTGTATTTTAACATTATATAAACTGGATTATATAAATATGATTTATAGCTGCATCATATTTTCAGAGACATTTTTATTTGCTTTAAAATCAGTTTTGGGGGGTTTTGAGTACATCTAAACAATACCAGGGAATATGTACCTATTGCCTGATTACAAAAAAGTAATTGATCCTATTTTTATTCTTATATGAAGGCTCACAGCTGTAAAAAGCTATGACACACCCCTTATGAAAATTTAGTTGAAATGTGTGAATTATACACTTTCTGCATTACCAAGCTAAAATTTGGAGGGTTTATAAGCAACTCTGTGCTGTAAACTTTGGCACATCTGGATAATCTAAGAGTTTTAGAGTGAAAATATGGTATGACTACTTTAAGTATAAGAAATTTCAATTCCATTGGAAAGAATCTAAAACATGAAATTTCATTTTAAATAAAAACAAGAAAAAAGGCACAATACATCTCCCAGTCACCCAGCTGAGTCCCAAAATAAAAGAGCAGAGACCTGCAGAAGAAGGATACATTAGGGCAAAACCCAGGAGAAGGAGCCAAGTCAGGAAAGGAGCTAAGATCCAAATGAGACCAAAGAGTCAAAGCAGAGACAAAAAGTGTCTTCAAACCAGGAATCAGAAGCCACAGTGGCCAAAGACTGATGGAACAATTTCATTGTTCAGAAATGAGTTGCCCAAGTGGAACAGAAGGACATTGTCTCCTTTTGATACTGCAGTACTGGTCATGAACGGTGGCCCTGCAGTCTTAGGCGAGGTGGGACTTGGCACTTCTGTAACATTTACTTGTGCCTTTGCTTTACCTGTCCTTCCAGGAAATTAGTATTCCGAGAAGAGAGACCAAGACTGAGGCTGGCAAAGGGCCTTGAACCTTATAGGCCACAACATACTTTGTTGAATAATAAGTGTAAATTACCCTCCCAGTGAATCCTTCATAAATAAGTAAGGGTAACCCACAAGGATCTTTTCACTTTAAAACAAAACAGGTCTTTTAAATATTTCTCTTACAGATTCACTTTGAGCTGAAAGAAAACACAAAGTTTCCACGTGAAGAATATTTTTGGAAAGTTTTAAGCACTACAAAACAGTGTTTTTTTAAATGGAAGGGCCTTCTCAACCATGCCATAGTATGTCATCCCTACCAAGGTGTTATAATTGCTGTCGTTTGTCTGACTGCAGGATAATGGGGTATGGATGGGTCTAGGAATGGCTAGAGAGCTCCCAGGGCAAGAGCAAAATGGTATGCACTGTACAGTGGACCTAACCGACGGAGAAAGTCTCGGATGGATGGCTTTCTAGACAGATTGCCTCAGAGGCCATGGGGTCTAGGTGATTTGGCTCAAGCTACTAACAAGAAGTTTTACTCAGCCCATCTTTCACCGATAAGGATTTCATTGCGCAATCCACCAAGCATTTGAATTAAAAATGAAATGCAAGTTAGACTTTACATGTCTTTTAGCCCTTTTTTTGGTCTTAATTTTACCTTAAAAATAATAAAAACTGCTATGCTACACAGTGATGTATATTCCTGACTTGTAAAATAATTTATTTAAATATTGGGTGGTAGTTTGTTCCTTCTTTAGAAATAGATTGTTCACTGAATCTAAGTTCATTGACAATAACATGGCTATGTTTGCCAGTATCAGCAGTTCTAGTCAATGTGGTTTATGAAAAAAATTCTAAAATTACCCAGATGTTACCTCTGAATAATAGAACCAAAAAGTTATATGTTGATCACGCCAAGGTTTCTCCTTACTTCATACTGGTTTGTAAAAGAGAAGTCTTAAAAAGGCTTTATTACCTGTAGGTGATAATGATTTTTAAAGTATCCTTTCCTTTCTTAGAGAAACTCCAAAGTTTGTTTTGTTTGTTTGTTTTTAATGGCAGATATTATTCTAAATTGTTTTAACCTTTATATTTTGTGCTTATATCTTTGAGTAAAATGGTGAAGAGCAAAGATCTTAAAGTCACACCGACTGGGTTAAAACAGATTTCCAATGCTATGTGTATCAGTCTTCCCTATATATAAAATGGAGAAAATAATAGAGACTGTTGTGAGGATTAAATACTTTTATACATGTAAAGTTTTTAGAACAATATTTAAACAAAGTAGGCCTACTTATTATTTTGTTCTGTCCCAGAGATACCCAAATATGCAAATTATTTCTTCTCTTTAGCTGTGTATTTCACTGATGCACTGACGATATGTCCTCAGCATTTGAAATTATTAGAGCTTATACTCAGTGCTTTACCATTACAGCAGTTTTATGGATAAAGGCAAGTCTTATTTTTGTGAAGCTTTGGTCTGAACACTGTTACTGCATGTGTGCTATTTATGATGTGACTGAACACAGACTGCCTTTACAGCAGGTGGGAAAACCTTCAGCCCACGGGCTAAACATGTACCCAGCTTAATGTCATCTAGCCAGAAGGGCAAGCACCAAATGCTGATGTTGCCATTCATATCTTCAGCTGTAAAGATACAAGAGGGAACTTGCAATTTTTTTGGAGCATTATCCTATAAACACACATGCTGGGGCTCTCTCCCTCTCCACCCATAATAATATTTCTCAGTCTCCCTTTGCCCTTACAATAAGTGTCTATGTGTCTCTCTGAATCGTCGGTACGTATGAGGGGTTTGGGGGTGGGGCAGAGAGGTGTTGTCAGTTTCTCTATGTGTTATGTATGGCTGCATAATTTCCTTTAAGCACATCTCTCATTATTATTTCTCCTACTGTCTTTGTTGGCCATTCTCTTTGTATGGCTCATACCATATCTAAGTGCAGAACACTCTTT
>NW_006799479.1:277366-302320 GCF_000442215.2 Lipotes vexillifer
CACTCTTTCTTTACTCTCTTTACGTCATTGAATCAATCTATCACTTAAAATTCTAGGGTATTAGAGTTAGAATGGAGTATTAACTTATTACAGTTGACACAATTCATTAACATAGAACCAAAATTTATGTTTGTTTGCTTACTGAATTTATTGCTTACTCATTTGCTTAACAAACATTTAACTACCTCCTGTATGCCAGGAACTGGAAACAGAGTATGTTTTTATTATTCTCATTTTTAAAAGGTGCATGAAATACTATACATTTCTATTAACTGAAACATAGCTAGTAGTAAGTTAAATATCTTTTAATCTATTGATTTATTGTCCTTGGTCAACTCCTCATAGAAAAATTAAAGGATTTCCTCTCTTGCTCTAAATACAAAATAAATTATTGGTGAAAGAATGCATAGCATTAGATGTATATATATGAAAAGATTAAGCTACGCTAATGCAAACAAATCCATAATAGAAATGAACTTAACCAATTAACCTTAATATCAAAGAATTTTCTTCTTCATATCAAAGGAAGAATGAGGACAGTCCACCCTTTTGGCATGGTTATTGACTCGAGACGTTTGTGCAATCTGGCTCACAGGCTTTGTCTTCTCTCACACAGGAGAGCAGATTGACCATGCAGGGGGCTTCTGTGTCTGTAAGGAAGACAGTCTCTGAGTTTGGGCTCAGATAA
This sequence comes from Lipotes vexillifer, assembly GCF_000442215.2. Taxonomy (NCBI): domain Eukaryota; kingdom Metazoa; phylum Chordata; class Mammalia; order Artiodactyla; family Lipotidae; genus Lipotes; species Lipotes vexillifer. Next base: position 278,055 of record NW_006799479.1, read on the forward strand.
ATACCCACCTACTTGCATGTGCCTCTATGTCTTAGAAGTCTCAGACTTAGAATCCTGTCTCATACAGGTGCAGACATTTTTAAGTGAGCTAACAGAATAAACACCAGTTATTCAGGCAATGAGTCTAACTAGGCTTAAAGGAGATGGGTAAGAAGTGGAGCAAACTAAGGAGTAGATGAAGAACTTCAACATGGCTGCTGTGTGGGTTTCCTGCGCCTCCCTGGCATCTCTTTGATATGTGATTTTCAAGGCAGGTGCTATTCTTATTGCAATCACATTGTCACAGTCCATTATGAGGAAGCAATTAAGCCCATAACAAGTTAAGAGGTGATGTTTTTTTTTTTTTTTAATCTCACACAACCGTTGATTTGTTAGCTTTTGAAAACAGATAGGAATTTTTCAATTACACCTTGCAAAATACCTTTTTTCATTCTGAGTGTTTGAAAAGCAAATGTATCTTGGATCCCGTGCTTTTGTGTTTACAAATCTGGATATGATTTAGTAAGCTTTAAAGAGATAGCAAATGCATAGTAAGGAAATCAGATTTACATAATTTTCTGCTTGCTTACAGAACACAGCAGTTGAGATTATCTTTTACATTTGGGAAGACTGTTTTAATATGATAAGATGAAATACCACCTCCAGTACACTTGATCTTGCTAGTTTGACTTCTTAAAATAAATTATGGGCTGATTTGTCATAGTGACTTTTAACATAAATTGCTATTATAATCTAAAGAAGCAATTCTAAAGGAGGCCACTTTTTCACTTCATCTACATAAAAAGGTTTAGGTTATTTCTACGTTTATTCTTTCCTCTGTGCAATTTATTTGCTGTAACTTTACATGACAGGAACAACAAAAATGCATGCTTTGTTCATTCCATCCATTCTTCTATTCATGCATGATAAGTAGCAAATAGCAGTTTAAATGGAGAGATGGTACAAGAAAAAAAGTACATTGGCTTTACTTTTTGTATGTAAAAAAAATGTTTTTTATGAGACAGTGTGTGTGCCTATTTCCCCACTGGAAACACAATTAGATTGCAACCTTGGGGAAGTAAGATGAACCCAGGGCTTTACTCTTTATCTTCTACATATTTATTTACTGATTTATTGATTTATGTATGTATGTATGTATTCTAGCAGCATCAATAGCTACTGTAAATACTGAGTGTTATAGTCCAAACATCTTTTAGCTGTTGGAGTGTGATTGCTAGAAAAAGAGGAGGTTGTACTAAGCCAAAGGACTCTAGAGGCAGACTCTTATGAAATCATGAGCCTCTGAGCCTCTGGGGAATGTTTGATGGTTTTTGTCCTGATTTTTATTTTTTGTTTTGTGCCCATTATGCTTGACTAGGCTTTCTGTCACTGCCTCTAAATTCTATTTGTCCAAATTTGCCATGGTGCCTATTTTCTGTATCATCTGTATTCATTATTTGACAACAAAGGAGTTAGAAAATGAGCATGGTGATATGCTTACTAGGATTAGTTATTCATTGATAAGTGTTCAGATTAAGGCATTTATATTTAAAAAGTGTACACTCAGGGCTTCTGGTCAAGCTTTCTTGTACTCTGGATAGAGATTACATATATGCACATATTATCTCATTCAGGGCTCTGCATGGAATTGGAGTAATCTTGGATTTATAAATGGTTTATGATTATTTCCTTTCAACTCAATGGAACAATAGTACTGACCCCTGGAGTCTCTGATTGGAGGCTTTGTTTTTATTGTTTGCAAAGGTGAGGAAAGCTGTGTAAGAAACATGGAGAACAGACATAGCACAGGATTATAGAATGTCATCTAGACAAAAACTTGAATTAAAGATAGACAAATGGGATCAAAGAGAGATTTATTTGAAACTATAAGAGAAATTCTGCCCTGCCAAACCTTCCCATGCTTTTTGTGGCCCCCTACTCCAGGAAGAACTCAAAACAGTGCAGCCCACTGTGGAACACCTTTCTTGGAACTAAGAGCACTTATTATATGTGCTGCTTATTTAACGCTCAGTCATTTCACCTTGACATGTCTTTTGGTTTTCCATTTCTAACTTTTGCCTCTTTAACCCTTGCATCGTTTTCAGTAGTTTATGTGATGTGTCACAGTATGAAAAGAGATCAATGATTGCTTTCTTTTTCTGTTGCTATGAAACAATTTCCATGAATGTAGTGGTTTTAAAAAAAGCAACACAAATTTATTAGCTCACAGTTCTGTTCTGTACTCCTGAAGTGCAACATGGCTCAACTGGGTTTTCTATGTATGATCTCACCAGGCTGAAATCAAGGTGTCTATAAGGCTCCAGGGAAGAATTCACTTTCAGGTTTATTCAGGTTGTTGTCAGGATCCAGTTCCTTGTGGTTATGGGACTGAGGCCTCATTTTCTTGTTGACAGTTGGAGAAAGGCTACTCTTTGCTTCTAAAGATCACTAGTATTTCTAAACACGTGGGCCCCTCCATCCTCAAGCCAGCAACATCAAGTCAAATCCCCCTCAAGGTTTTAGTCTCTGACTTCCTCTTCTGCCACCAGTGCAGAAAGTTCCTATTTTTAATGGGACTCATGAGACTACATTAGGCCCACCCAGACCATCTCCATATTTTAAGGCCAACTAAATTGGGACTTTAATTACATCTGTAAAATCCTTTCACAATAGTACCGAGATTAGTGTTGCTTGATCAACCAGGGAATAGAAATCTTGGGAGATGGGGAAGGGGGGTATCTGTGACACCCAGCCAATTCTGTTCCATGTGGATAGTAAATAAATATTCCTTATATGGATCCATAAATGCCTGCATGAATGAATGATAAAAGACACTTTTAGAAGTCAGATATCTTACCAAGCCAATTACTAATAGATAAAACTGAGCCTCCAAGTGAGTAGAATTTTATTTTACCTGAATAAATTAGTTTGGGGCCATTACAATTCACCATACAGCCATGATTGAGGTGATTGGTCACCTGAAGACATACCATTCTTTGTTTAACAAATGACAACCAATTTAAGAGGGTTTGTTTTTTTTTTTTTTCCTTTAAAGATCCAATTATCAGCATCTGAGAATTATGCCCTGGAACAAAATTGCCTTTATAAACTGATTTATACACAACAAGTAGTTATCTCCTCTAACACTCATAATGACCCATGGGTATTAATAACCCCATCCTACAGACAGAAAATTGAGGTTCCCAGTACTTCACAGTATTTTGTTGAAGGTCTTAATTATTTATACTAAAAATTTTCTGAAAGCAATTTACTTTGCAAAAGAAAAGGAGGGGTAATAGTTATGCAATCAGAGAACAAAATGAAGTAAAAAAATGTTTAAAAAGAAAAGAAAGAGTCCTCTGGGCAGTCTGTTACCTGCCTTGCTCAAATGTTTGATAATTATAATGCAATTGTTATTCTGGTCTGTATTTAACACTGGAAATACGTCACCTCAGGAATTAAAATAGTAAGTTATCTATATCAAGTAGAAGAGTCTAGTTTTCCCAGTATCATGTGTAACCAGCTGGAAAAGGACCAATGATCTCTACCTACCAGTGAAGTGATGAAGAGGTAATATCTTCAAACGAACAACATGCAATTAAGCGTGTCTCTAATTAGCACATAAGGAATAGTGACGTTCAACTTTTTCTTCCAGGGTTTTATCATTTTCCCTTATTTTAAAATAGCTTTTTGAATCTATTTCTTTCATGATTCAGTGACCTGGAGATCAAACCATATTTACTGACTCAAGATTTCTTTTCTATAACAAAAACAAAACCAAATGCAATTCAACGGTGTAAAATGCATTTTAGGATGGATATTCAAAGGATAATTGGAATTACTAGATTCATATAATTTAGTAAACATACCTAGGAATAGAAAACGACTCAAAATGTCCAATGTGAAGATATGTATTTGCAGGGCTCCAAACTGAGTATGTTTGTGCTTCTGCTGATGTTTTCAATCATGGGGTCGCCCTGGATGAATGACTCCTTCCCCCCAACATTATTTAAGTTTCAGTATCTTTTCCAACACTCACCTTGCATCTTCTCAATCACTCCCTTTCACTTACAAAATCCTTTTTATAATATGTCCTTATTATATTTCATTTCATTGTCAGCAAACAATAAAATAAGTCTTTCCATGGGTTATTTTTCTATAGCTGCTAAGCCCAGATCTAGTCTGAGGTGGTTTTCATGGTCCTAAAAGTGACTTTGAGCTTGACCTAGGGCCCTGCCTTTCGCACTAGACCGTGAGATTTCACAGGACTTGTCACCTTGTTCCCTGTGAAATAAAAATGGCATTATGGTTGCCATAAATAAGGAAAGCATTCACATAAAAACCACTGTGACAAATTGAGAAATATTGAACTAGTCAATTTGTGTATTTCATTGAACATTCTGAACCATACAAATCTGAATGAAGCTTTCAATGCACAAATAAGCCAGTTCTGTAACAATAGACACTGCCATTGTATACCAGACATTATGCACAGTGCAGCCAGCTGCATCAAAGAGATGGGGGAATTGGGATTTGTTTTCAATGTTAAATTGAAATCCAAAAAATTTATTATTGTTGCTCTGTAATAAACAGGCATGCTGCTTAATGAAAAATTCTATTTGTATTATTGGTGAGTTTCTTGATTCTGATTCACACATGTGGAAAAAGCTGCTCTATTACTCTTCCTAAGCTGGTAGCTGCCATAATGCTTAAACTTAGCAAAGGATCATCTTGGTCATATGTGAAGAATATCAGAAGAATAGTTTAAATAGGATAGACAAGAATAGTTTAATATAGGAGGAGATTCTGGTAAGATTACTAGGAACATGCACAGTGCTTATTGCATTCTTTTTATTTCCCTTTATCTTCAGGGAAAAAAAAAGTGTAACAATGATATATTAACATTTAATATCTTTTCCCTTTTGGTGAAAGGAGAAAATAATCATCTGTCTTTTCTAATTTTAAGATTAATAAAAGTACACCCAAGTGCAATTATGTAGCCCAAACCTTATTATAATAATACATGTTTCTAAATATACACAGGAAAGGAAATGACATTATGGTTGCTTTCCTTAAACCCTACACATAAACTTACATGGAAATTTAGAAATCATTTTGACCACCAGGACGATGTTAAATTTTCTTATTAATTGTGATCATAATTAAATTTAGTGTGAAATGGAAAATGTATATTAGAACACGTATTTTTAAAGTGGCTTTCTGATTTCTTTAGCAATTACTCTTAGCTATCAGTATACTAGGAAGGTGGAGAAATGTTATTGCAATAAAACCAAATGAACACATTAATTGTCTTTAAATTAAGCTTTGCTCTCTAATAATCTATGGTTCCTTTAACCCCTTTTCCATTTTTCAAGTTTTCATGTCCTGACCCCAAGCACGAATAAGAAACTGAAGCTTGTCCTTCACTTGAAGAAAAAAACCAAACCCCTGCATTTTATGCAGAGATGTTCTAAATAATTTTCTGATTTTATGTGTACCTTTGAGAATCTGATGAATCAAGACATAATCTAGCCATAGCCCCACTCACTGTGTCTTCAGCTGTATCTGACCTGAAGGGTTGATGAAAACACCTGAAAGCTGTGTGGACAAGCAGTGTTCAAGCCAAGAGAATGGCAGGCAGAGCCTACAGTTTGCAGAGCAAAGCCAGTGGCCCTGTCCAGCTGGGGGATTTGGGGTGTGGATCAGCTTGAGCTAAGACAACAAAGAGCTTACAGTTTTTAGAACTGCTTTTCCTGTTGAGCCTGGGCAGGAAATCTAATTTATAACCCTGCTCATCACTGAAGACAGCTTTTAACCTGCCTGACCAGGGAACATAAGCAGAGCACACAGGAAGCTGCAGAGCCCATCCAATAGTCCTATGCACAGTGGCACTTGAACAGAGAGCACAGCCCATGGCTTCCCCTATGTGTAGAGGAAAACAGGTGGTCTTATCTGCCCAGGGAATTCAGTGCATACTCAGGCCTGATTCAGGCCCCCAAACAACAAGTTGTATAGGCCAGGACAGGAAAGCTAATTCATAGTCCCATCTATTACTAAATAGAGTACCCAGTCCTGACCATCTAGTAAGCTTGACCAGAGAATTCAGGCAACTTCAGAGCCCATCCTATAGCCTCTCTTGGGTAGGAGATCAAACCAGCAGTCCTATCCATCTGTTCTCAGCCAGTGGCATGCTCCCCAATCCCAATCCTCAAAGCTCAAAGTGTGTCTCACCCAAAATAGACCCGAATAGCAGAACACACCTGCTCAAAGATATTTACCAGCAAACACACCCATAAACCCAAACTGAGCTGACTGGTGAAAAACTGTCTCTGCCAAAGCAAACCTGTAAAGTATGAAGAGTAACCCCATTACTCAAATGAACAGATACTAATGTAAGGAATCAAGAATGATGGAAAATCCGGTAAATATGACAACAGCAAAGGAAGCTAATAAAGCTCCAATAACTTACCCTAGATAAATGGAAATCCATGAACTGTCAAAGAATTCAGAATAATTCTCTTAACTATAAGAAAACACAGACAGACAACAAAACAAAATTAGGAAAACAATACAGGAACAAAATGAGAAGTTTTACAAGGAAATAGCAGCCATCAAAACAAACAATCAAAAACAGGTATCTTAGAGTTGAAAAATACAATAGCTAAACTGAAGAATTCAATAGAGAGTTTCAAAAGTAGACACAACCATGCACAGGAAAGAATCAGAAATGGAAGACAGGACATTGGAAATTAACCAAAGGAGCAGAAAGAAAAAAGAATGAAAAAAAAATAGTGAAGGAAGCCTACGGGAATTATGAGAACCAATGAAAAGAAACAATATTCACATTATGGGAAATCGAAAAAGGGACAGAAAGTATAAAGCAATAATGGCTGAAAACTTCCAAAATCTGGAAAGAGAAATGGACACAGATCCATCAGGCTCTCCAGATCAGTGAGGCCCAAAATATCCCAAATAGATTAAAGCCAAATAGAGCTACACTGAGATATATTATAATTAAATTTTCATAAGTCAAAGACAATGAAAGACTTTTAAGAGCAGTAAGAGAAAAGAGAGAAATTATATACAAGGGAATCTCCATAAGATTATTGGCAGATATCTCAACAGAAACCTTTCAGACCAGGAGAGAATGGGATGACATATTCAAAATATTGAAAGAAAATAATTGTCAACCAAGAATTCTATACCTGGTGAAGCTGTCCTTCAGAAATGAAGGAGGGATAGAGACTTTTCCAAACAAACAAAAGCTGAGGGAGTTTATTACCGCTGGGCCTGCTTTACAAGAAATGCTAAAGGGAGTTCTCTGATTGGAAGTAAAAGAATGTTAATTAACACCATAAAAACACAAAAAGGTAGCATAAATCTCACTGGTAATGGTAAATATATAGTCATAGTTAGATTCTGCAATATGGTAAGAGTGGTACATACTTCACAACTCTAGCTTAAAATTATAAATAAATAGGTAACCCACTTTAAAAATGGGCAAAAGACCTGAATAGACAGTTCTCCAAGGAAGATATTTGAAAGGCCAAAAGATACATGAAAAGATGCTCAACATCACCAGTCATTAGGGAAATGCAATTTTATTTTTTATTTTTTATTTTTTTAACATCTTTATTGGGGTATAATTGCTTTACAATGGTGTGTTAGTTTCTGCTTTATAACAGAGTGAGTCAGTTATACATATATATATGTTCCCATATCTCTTCCCTCTTTGTCTCCCTCCCTCATCAGAGGTTGTTGGGAAGGTTGTTAAAACCCAAATTTGCAACTGGAATGCTTGCTGAAAGCACCTGGTTACCTCAGCAGTCAATATAAATTACAGAGGCTTTCGTCCTTATCCCCTCCTGGGGCACGTGGAGCACAGCCCTAAGGGAACTCCTATTACTCTTTTTTCCAGTGCTCCAGGAGACGTGCACATCTGTTGTTGACACATGTGGAACCTCAGCTCTCCCACCACCTCTCACACTGTTGATGTGATCATGATATTTTCAAACCTAAGGAAGGACCTCCAGGCAGAAGGAAGACACACCTGACACAATTAAAACCAAAACAGTTGGCACACTGGGATACAGATGAGGAATTTACTGCCTTTCTCTGTACACTCCGAGCTGCTGGATGTTAGTGAAGGGTTAAGCTAAGGACAAAATTAAAGAATTGTATCTGTTTTCTTATTACATGAAGAGGTTGCATCACTTGGTTTTTCCTTAAAATCTCTGACCATAAAATTGTGACCCTTTCCTAATTTACCTGGGCTACTTCAAGTTTACTTTGGGGAACTCCTTTCCACAGACAGATTGACATTGCCTTTTAGGATCTTGCAATGCATGCTGGTTAAGAATCTTAGCCTGGGAACCACCCGGACCTGGGTCTGATACTTGACTCACCGCCTACTTACTAGCTGGGTGACCTCAGGCAAGTAGCTTCCCCTCGGCAAGCCCATCTCCTTATCTGTAAAGCAGGTAGGACACCCCACTGCCAGCCTGGGAGTATTCTTGTGAGGATTCAGAGAGACCTTGGTATCAAGTCTTCCTCTCGGTGACCGACGCATAGTTAAGTACTCAATAGTTTCTTTGTTTTTACCATTGTAATTGTTTTACAAAAGAGAGTCGAACAGATAAAATGCACAAGCTGACCTGTAACATAATTGAAAAACTTAAGGCAATGCACATGTATTTTGGCAGTTTAGAATGTGATAACTGGACAAACGTTTCTTCCTTGTTGAGTGCTCAGCAAAGTCTGCATACTGTGCTATTAGAAATGCCTGTTATAAGGGGAACAGACCTCCACCAGGTTCATAGTATCATTTGAATTTGAAGGCATTCCTTTCTCACAAAAGGAATTGCCATTTGAAAGGACAAGTCCCTATGAGGAGTAGAACAGACAGCAGAAGGTCTTGGCTTTTAGCTGCCTGAGCCATCTCAAATAATTCATCCAGTCTTCTTGACCTCTGCTTCAACCTCTCTGTCCAGGAAAGCAACAGGTATATTGCATGCAAGGAGGTTACTGATTCCTTCAAGTTTGATTTTGGGGTCAGATAGAACTAGCTTCAAATTCTAGCTGCACAGCATGCAAGCTGTGTGGCTAATGATTTTGAGCCCTAGTTTATGCCTCTGGGAGGAGATTAATGGGGTACCTTCCTGATAGGTTTGCTGGGAGGATTAAAAGAGAGCAAATTGCCCAAGCTTTGCAAATGGCAGCTAATAAAATAATGAAAACTTTTTGCTTTCAGAACTCTATCTTAAATTGAGGACTCCAAAGAGCTTCTGTGACTATTATTAATTTTTAATTAAAAGTAAGTTAAAATTTATTTTATTACTATGAGAAACAAAATGAGAAACTTTAAAAATATTTGTGTATTAATTTAAAAATCACAGCAAACTCTTAATATGCTAACATAAAAATACATTTTTAATAAAAAGTAACTTTTTTTAAAAAAAGGAACAAAAGAGAAGACTTCATTAGTTTTTTTTTTTCAAGTCCCTTTAATGTCTTAGTAGGAAGGAGTGGAATTCTCATATCTGCTTCCACTAAAATCTGTTGCAGTATCACACATTACTTAGCTTCTGGAAAACTCCACTTTACACCCTAGATGGAATGAAAGCAGAGAAAAGCAAATAATACCTTGGCATTATAAAAATAGTTTTGACCTCATGGACTCCCTGAAAGGGACTCAGGGACCCCCCACTCTTTGAAAACAACCGACTTGGGACAACTGTCTTTCAAACTCTCAAACTGTAGATGATCCAAAGGCTTATGTAGAAAAAGAATGTTACAATGCATAAGAGAAAGAGAAACATCAAGGCCAAGAATATAGAATATCTGAGTCCCACTGAAGAATTTACTTTTAGAAATAAGCTTGTACTCAAGTACGGGGCAGGAGAACAGCAGGAGCCCGAACATATTTACAGAATCAGGCAAGTATCAGGCAAATATATTCTCCAAACAGACTGGACAAACTTGTGATGCCAGTAATCCAGACATCACAGATCACTGCTTCTATGTCTCTTTCTCCGTTCTCCACCACTCCACACCAGCACTGCAGGAAAATACCCATTTGCTCTCTGGATTATCGAATGTTGTAGTTATACCCCACCAGGGCATGGTGACTCAAACCCAGAAAAACTCATGGGTTTTTCAAACACACAGACCTGGGTTCAAAGGCTCGAATTGCCACTTAAGAGCTATGTAGTCTTGGAAAAGTTACTTAAATTTACTGAATCTCATGTATATGATGGGGATTGTGATGGACTAAAAATGACCATATTCTCTGCAACTCCTCCCATCAAAAGTGTGGAATGCAATGGAATACTACTCAGCCATAAAAAAGAAACCTTACCATTTGCAATAACATGGATGAATCTAGAGGGCATTATACTAAATAAGTCAGACAAAGACAAATACCACATGTGATCTCACTTATATGCAGAATCTAAAAAACTAAACAAAATGAAAACAGACTCATAGATACAGAGAATAAATGGATGGCTGCCAGAGGGGAGGGTGGGTGAAATAGCTGAAGAGGATTAAGAGGTATAAACCTCCAGTTATAAAATAAATAAGCCTGAGGATGGAATGTATAGCACAATAATGGTCAATAATACTGTCATAACTTTGTATGTGGACAGATGGTTACTAGATTTCTCGTGTGATCATTTCATAATGTATGCAAGTCAAATCTCTATGTAGTACACATGAAACTAACATAATATTGTATGTCCACTATCTTTCAATAAGATTTTTTTTAATTAATTAAATTTATTTAACACACATAGAGCTAATTCAAGTAATCTCCTTCTTGAGTGAGCTTTGGAGTTTTTGTCTTCAAGGAATTTGCCCATTTCAAGAAAGTAATCAAATTTTTTAGCAAAGTTGTTTATTATATTCTCTTAATCCTTCTAATGATGTAGATCTCTAGTGATATTTTTTCACTCCTTACACATAATGTATATATTCTACCTTTTTTTTGAATTTTTGAATTTTATTTATTTTTTTATACAGCAAATTCTTATTACTTATTCATTTTATACATATTAGTGTATATACGTCAGTCCCAATCTCCCAATTCATCAATAATGAATCTTTCAATAAGATTTTTTGAAAGTTGAAGTCTATTTTCTCATGTCTTGAATTGGGCTGGCGCTGAGTCTGCATCACTCTATGTGGTCGAAGCGGCAATACTTAACTTTTGAGCATGGTTTCAAGAGGCCCTGCAGCTTCCACACTTACCCTGTGGAACCCTGAGGCCCCCGTGCTGTGATGAAAGATTCCATGGAGGAAGAGGGCCAGCCATCTCTGGTGAGGCCCCAGACATCTTATCCCATCCAGCCTCAGCCAAGCAGCCATATGGAGAGTTCCGGTGAAAACAGCAGAACCACCACCCATTCAGCCCACAGAACTGTGAGAAATGATCATTCTGTTTTAGGCTACTAAATAGATGGGTAGTTTCTAGGGTGACCAATTTGTCCCAGTTTGCCTGGGACTTGCCCACTTTTAGCTGCCAGTCCCACATCCCAAGAAACCCCTCAGCCCTAGTTGGTCACCTATTTGTAGCACAATTGCAAATACCTTACACAGGAATAAGAGCGTTCAACTCAGTGTTTGAGAGAATTAAGTGAAATGATGAGGTAAAGGCAAAATATAGACAGAGCCCATAAAATGAAAGGTTTTGTTTTTCTTTTCAATTTATAAAATAACTTTATAATAATTTATAATTACTCTATCTTTAATAAAATAATATTTCCATAGCTAATTAAAATTTGATCTTTTATCTTTGTCTATAACTGAACTTCTCATTCAGGGCCCTAATTGCTTTTTTTCTTTTTTTAAATTAGTTTATTTATTTTTGGCTGCGTTGGGTCTTCGTTGCTGCACGCGGCTTTCTCTAGTTGCGGCGAGCGGCGGCTACTCTTCGTTGCTATGCGCGGGCTTCTCATTGTGGTGGCTTCTCTTGTTGCGGAGCACGGGCTCTAGGCACGTGGGCTACAGTAGTTGGGGCACATGGGCTCAGTAATTCTGGCTCGCAGGCTCTAGAGCTCAGGCTCAGTAGCTGTGGCGCACGGGCTTAGCTGCTCTGCGGCATGTGGGATCTTCCCGGACCAGGGCTCGAACCCGTGTCCCCTGCATTGGCAGGCGGATTCTGAACCACTGCACCACCAGGGAAGTCCCGGGACCTAATTGCTTTAAATATACCAGAGAGCATTCTCTGCTGGAGAATGCTGCATTTTCAGCTAAGCACGAAGGTAGCAGGCCCCTGGGAAATTATGAACCAAAAAGAGAAAGAAAACATTGGACTTAGCTAAATTCAAACTGGCTGTGAGTTCTCAAAAGAGTATCACTGTTGAAGATGGAAAACACTTAATATTATGTCATTCTGGGTGGGTCTAGAACAGGACCTTTTTTTGGACAATATTTTTCCCCAGGGGCATGTCTAGTGAAAACATAATCCACGGAGATGATCTGCAGATAAGGTCAATGCCATGTGCCCACAAAAAGGCAGAATCTCGGGGGCCTACTGGTTAAGAGAGTTGAAACCTTTGAAACTCTATTTTAGAGCTTTCCTTAGGAAGAAAAGTGGGAGGCTGGGGTGGTGGTGGGTATTTCTCCTTGAATTTATCCTGTATGGGACTCTCTGTGCTTCCTGGACTTGATTAACGATTTCCTTTCCCATATTAGGGAAGTTTTCAACTATAATCTCTTCAAATATTTTCTCAGTCCCTTTCTTTTTCTCTTCTTCTTCTGGAACCCCTATAATTCGAATGTTGGTGCGTTTAATGTTGTCCCAGAGGTCTCTGAGACTGTCCTCAGTTCTTTTCATTCTTTTTTCTTTATTCTGCTCTGCAGTAGTTATTTCCACTATTTTATCTTCCAGGTCACTTATCCGTTCTTCTGCCTCATTTATTCTGCTATTGATCCCATCTAGAGTATTTTTCATTTCATTTATTGTGTTGTTCATCATTGTCTGTTTCATCTTTATTTCTTCTAGGTCCTTGTTAACTGCTTCTTGCATTTTGTCCATTCTATTTCCAAGATTTTGGATCATCTTTACTATCATTATTCTGAACTCTTTTTCAGGTAGACTGCCTATTTCCTCTTCATTTGTTAGGTCTGGTGGGTTTTTATCTTGCTCCTTCATCTGCTGTGTGTTTTTCTGTCTTCTCATTTTGCTTATCTTACTGTGATTGGGTTCACCTTTTTGCAGGCTGCAAGTTCGTAGCTCCCGTTGTTTTTGATGTCTGTCTCCAGTGGCTAAGGTTGGTTCAGTGGGTTGTGTAGGCTTCCTGGTGGAGGGGACTAGTGGCTGTGTTGTGGTGTATGAGGCTAGATCTTGTCTCTCTAGTGGGCAGGTCCACGTCTGGTGGTGTGTTTTGGGGTGTCTGTGGACTTATTATGATTTTAGGCAGCCTCTCTGCTAGTGGGTGGGGTTGTGTTCCTGTTTTGCTATATGGTTGGCATAGGTTGTCCAGCACTGTAGCTTGCTGGTCGTTGAGTGAAGCTGGGTGCTGGTGTTGAGATGGAGATCTCTGGGAGATTTTCGCCGTTTGATATTATGTGGGGCTGGGAGGTCTCTTCTTGACGAGTGTTCTGAAGTTGGCTCTCCCACCTCAGAGGCAGAGTCCTGACTCCTGGCTGGAGCAGCAAGAGCCTTTCATCCACTCGGCCAGATACATGGGGAGTTTCTTGCCTTTTGGGAGGTCTGAGGTCTTCTGCCAGCGTTCAGTAGGTGTTCTGTAGGAGTTGTTCCACATGTAGATGTATTTCTGGTGTATTTGTGGGGAGGAAGGTGATCTCCGCGTCTTACTCCTCCGCCATCTTTCCACCGCCCCCAGAAATGCAATTTTAAACCACAATGATAATCACCTTACACCTGTTAGACCATCATCAAAAAGATAAGAGATAACAAATGCTGGCATGGATGTGGTGAAAAGGGAACCCTTGTACACTGTTAGTGGGATTGTAAATTGGTACAGTCACTATGGAAAATACTTTGGAGGATCCTCAAAATATTAAAAAAAAAAATGACCTTATGACCCACCAATTCCACTTCTGGGAATATATTTAAAGATAATGAGAACACTAACTCAGAAATATATCTACAACCCCATGTTCATAGCAGCATCATTTACAATAGCCAAGACATGGAGACAACCTAAGTGTCCATCAATGGATGAACAAATAAAGAAGTTGTGGTATATATACATACAATGGAATTTATTCAAACTTTAAAACTGAGTAAATCTTGTCATTTGTGACAACATAGATGGACCTGGAAGGTGTTATGCTAAGTGAAATAAGTCAGAGGAAGACAAATACTGTATGATCTCACTTATATATGGAATCTACCCAAAAAAAAGAAGAAGAAGAAAAGAAAAGGAAAAAAAAAGAAAGAAAAATACTAAACTCATAGAAAAAGAGATCAGACTCTTATGGTTATCAGAGGCAGAGGGTGGGTAGAAGAGGAACTGGAGAAAGGTGGTTAGTTATAAGATAAATAAGTACTAGGGATGTAATGTACAACATGATGACTATAGCTAACACTGCTGTATGACATATGTGAAAGTTGTTGAGAGAGGCAATCCTAAGACTTCTCCTTACAAGGAGAAGGGTTTTTATTCCTTTCTTCCTGCTTTTCTTTTAATTGTAGCTGCATGAGAAGATGGATGTTAGCTGAATCTATTGTGATAATCATTTTACAATATATGTAAATCAAACCATCATGCTGTACACCTTAAACATATACAGTGATGTACATCAATTATTTCTCAATAAAACTGGGGTGGGGGAGAAGATGCATGGAGCAGCTATCTCTTTTGACTAATAACTGCTCACAGGAAGAGCAAGAATGTTTTGCATGTGACAAGAAGAGTGAACCAAATATTTGTTGACCATAAGGGTGCACTGTTGTAATCATTAAGGCTATCAAACAAATATTTTGATTACCCTTCTTCTGAGAGCTTGGGAGGATGGCACTTCTCCACCCACTTTGAAGTTACGTGTGGTCAAGTGATTCATTTTTGCCAATAAAATGTGTTAATTCAAGGCAAAAGAAAAAAGAAAAGAACTATTATGAGGTTCATATGCTGGATGGATGAAAAAAGTCCAAGTTGAGCACCTAATGAGAGATGCAAATAAAACATACATTGACTATAGATCTTAGAAATTATTTCAAACATTTGATATTTCAAAATAATTGTATCATGGTTAGCATGTATATAGAAAAACTCATTCTGTATCTTATTGATTGACATGACTAAAGTGGTGTGTCACTGTTGTATAGTTTAATAGACTATAAAATTATTCTTATCACTTTCTATTTAGAAACATTTTAAGGTTGTATTTGATACATTCAATATTAATAAGCAAGTGAGAGCTATAAAAACCTGAAACAAGATACTAAATAAATTAATGTGGGCAGTGCAGTGTTCTGGAAAGGACACCAAACTCAAAGTCTAGAGACTTGCATTAATTCTCTATGTAGGTCTTTCCTCTCTAGGCTTCAGATTCTTCTGGCTTTAAAATGGCATAACCCTAAAATGTCTTTCTTTAACTAGATTTCTGATTTGATTATAGTTTGACAAAGGCTAATAGAGTCTCAAAGTTCCTTTAACCCTAGAATTCTAATAATATTTGATTTGGTGAAAATCATCCCTTTTCTTCTACAGTAGAATGTTTTGTTTCTACTTGACTGTAAGTTCCTCAAAGCCCAGATTAGGTCCTGTTTATCCTTGTGTATTCAACCCTGAGCACAATGACTGTCACAAAGAAGGTGCTCAGTAGGCTTGTTGAATAAATAATGTGATTACTATTACAAAAGTCAGTTATTCCTAAATTATTCATTTTCTGACTTATCTAAGATTAATTTTCCAGTTTGAGGTTCAAGTGCATATATTTAGGTTAAGGATAATTGAAAATACTGCTAAAGTAGAGGAATCTCAATAAAGTCTTGTCTTAAGAAATGACAAGTCTTCTCCTAGTGTTTTGTGATCAAAGGAACTGTGGATATAAACTTATCAGCTGATAGACTGAATAACTTATCAATGTAGTCCCAGGAAACCTTATTTAAGTTTCGGTCAAAAACTCTTTCAAACAGTAATGTAAGTGGCCAAATTTGCAATATCTATAAAAGTGAGGCAGAGGTGAGGTGTTCTGATGTAATAGTTGAAAAAATTTCCACCCTTCTTTTTTAAATATCTTGATTAGTGTCCAGAAAAGTTATGAGCAGCATATTGTCTTTATTTTCCAGAAAGAAAATTACTAATCATACTTTAAAATAAACATGAATCCGGATTGCAGAATATGTTCATTGCTAGAATCACTATGCAAATGCAGTCATCTTTTTTCTTTTCATCCTTTGCTGGACTGTCCTTTGGACTAGAATTCCCTAGCATGTGATTTTTGTGTGCATGTCCTCAGGCTCCTTTCATAGCAGTTGTATATACCATTTTCCCATATTAGAAGTTGGATCACTTTAGGTAGAAAATGTAAGGCAAGCTGGAGGCTTGAGAAAAGAGCATTTTGATGTTGTAGGGAGAGTAGTATTTTATAGCTGAAATCATAATAAAAATATAAGGACCATGAGTGCTTTAAAATATTTAAGAAATATAATAGGAGACAGAACTTTCATTAGGCAACATTGCTGTTGTAGCAGAAACCAAAATGATGGTAGCATAAAACAGTGGATAATATTCTTGGGATAAAATCTATAAGGAAAAAAATATCAGATTTAATTAAGATTTTAAGGCCCCTTTTTCATTATTAAGTGTATGTGCCTAATAAGATAATTAATGCCAACCTCAAAAAAGTGATGCAACTGAATTACCATGAGCAAAGAAAACTGGAAGCAAAGAGACAGGATAATTGTTGACTTTCAATTGACTTATTTATCCAAAATTAATTTATTGCACACCTATTATGTGCAAAGCACCATGCTCTGTGGGGGAATGTGAAATTGCACAGTATTAATAAGCTGCTACTCTTCTCTTCTTCATAGAAGAGTGTTATCTTTGTCTGGGTCCTGCCAAAATGAGCAGCTCACTTCTAAGTGATTACTGTGGAAAGGAATTTCAAGAAAGAGTGGTGGGAGATTGGAACAAGTTAAACAGGGAAGGAGAGAAAGCCAGTCCAAGAATATGTTATTGAGCTGGTCCCTGCTGTGGGTCACTGGGCTCCATCCCACTGGGGATCCTCTGAGGAGCCAGGTGGAACGCATCTCAGAATCCTTTGCCCTGCACACAGCTGGTGGTCATAGCACCAGCTAAAACAAAAAGGTAATTAGACGGTGTAAGGCAAGACACAAAGGGTGAGTGAAACATACTTGGTGAATTTATCTCATGAAGATAAAAAGAACAGTTATTTATGAAGCCCTTATTAGGAGCAGTCACTGTGTTAGCCTCTGGGGAAGAGAAAAAGAGAAGCAAAGAAAGATGAACAAAACATGATCCCTGCCCTTTAGGAACTCAGTCTAGGTGAGGTGGCAAGTCTGTGAGCAAGGTCAGGAGAGAGGAGTTTGAAATGCAAAGGAGTCTCAAGGGAGGAAGAATTAATGGTTAAAGGGTCAAAAAAGTTATCACAGAGGTAACCCTGGAACTAGGTTCTTAAGGAGAAGGAAAATTATTTCATACAGAGGCTGGAAAATTGGGAGGAAGTGGAAGAGGGTGATGCCAAGTAGAAGAAACAAGGATTGCAGCCCAGGGGGGTAAAGGGTAGAGTTTGTTCAGAATATTGTGATCTACTTAGAGGACTGTGAGGAATTATACCAATATACGAAGACTGTACCCCAGCACACAGAACAGTACAATGGGCATAGAAGTGCTCAATAAGTATTAATAGGTAATCAAGTATTATTTGTTTAATGAGTGAATTTTCTGATCTGTACCTTTAGACCTGTGCTTTAAATGGAGCATATTGTTGGTATGGTTGTTACTGTTTCAAATGTATAGGACTTTGAGGCACACAAGACTTTATTCCAACAACTTGGTTATTTCTTCTTGGACCAAGGTAGAGGCTTCTGTTGGTATGTCTTGTATAAATACCAATGTATTTTAAAAGCTACCATTTAATGAACACTTAAATTAGCACTGTATTCAGCACTTTACCTAGTTGGCTCATTTACCTATCACAACAACACTATGAGGAAGATACTTTTATCCCCTTTGTTCAGCTGGAGAAAACTGAGGCACAGAGGGGCTAAGCTAGTACATGGTGTGCTTGATTGTTATAAATATAGTCTCCATCCATAACTAACAAATTCAAGTAGACGTCACAGATAAGAGGGATTCTTTAACAGTTCTCTTGGAGGGTGTGTGTGTGTGTGTGTGTGTGTGTGTGTGTGTATTTAACTCTGTATGTTTATGGTATGATGTCTTCAGAGACATCAAAGAATACAAGTTTCTTCTTTTCTCTAAACTAGAACCGACCTTCCTTTGCAATGGTAGTCAACGTTTCCAAATCCTGAATTATTGATTGATGATATTACCTTTTTCTTGAGCTTTATAGTAAAACCTCATTAAACTGCAGAAGTTAAAATAATTCATTTATAGTTCTCTATAATAAATATTTTGACAGTGCCAATTACTTGATTAAATCCTGTGAGTGATACAAAAGTAAATTAAATATTACCATTGTTTTCAAGAAACTTAGACTCTATTGAAGGAGATGAACACCAGAGTGATAAAGTATAAGTAAAAGTAAATGGCTATGGGACAAAACAGGAACTGGCAGATGAATTCCAACTAGAGTTAGGTGGTAATTCAGTAATTTAATAATACCATATAGGAGTAGAAGCATAGAGATTCAGCATACTTGAGTTCTAGTCTTATTTTTGCCTCTGATTTAAGCACATCATTCAATCTCTACCAGCCTCATCTCCTCATCTACAAAGTGAAGGTTTGCACTAAATGATCCCCAGTATCCCTTAGAGTTCTGACAGGTTCTAACTTTGTGAGCAGGTTGCATTTGAGATGAGCATTGAAAGATGGGTACTATTCCAACATGTAGCGATGCAGAAGCCCATCCCAGATGAAGGCAGAGTGTGAGCAAATCTGCAAATACAGCAAAGGCCTGGGTGTGCCCTGAGAATGGAGAGCCTTCCTGCCTAGTGTGCCTGCTGTGTCAGAGAGCAGCCAGCAATAGGACTGGAAAGGTAACTTTGGGAAAGTTTAAAGAGGGTTTTGAATTCCATACAAAGGCATCTGGATTTTATTAAGTTGTTTTAAATAGCCAGAATATAATGGCAATGATTAGAGAATCATTGAGAATAACTGAGAATGAATCTGGAGCATAACAAGTGGAACAATTTAAGTAAATCAGAACTACAGAGCCAGGTAATCACTGGTCTTTATTGCATTTGAAAAGCTAAGAAAAAAATTGGAAGGTAAATGGAATATTCCAAAAAAATGGAAAAAAGTAATCTAACCCTATGAAATTCTTTATCCTTAATGCTGAGAGAACAATGTTACAGAATAACAGAAAAGAAGCTGGTTTGGGGTAACCTTCCTAACACAAAAGATAAAAAGAATAAAATTTAGTAAACAAGAAAATTTGATCATTAAAGCTTCAAGTTTAAACACTTATATAAAAACTTAAATAATTTCACATCCACATAGCCACACATATATAATCTTACAAACTCCTTCAACTTGCAAAATTGTTTACCAGATTGCAATTTCACCCGTTTTTACCACACTAGCAATGTCACAGTGATGATACAGCTAATGGCAGTGACTATCAGTGACCTTAAGAACACAGCTGGGTTTCTATTTTTATTTCTGTAAAACCTTTCTTCAGCTAGATGATGCCTTAAAGGGCCAAACTAAAATCTATATAGTCTAGGCAATTTGTATTGTATGTTTGTGTATATATTTCACACAACAAAGGCAGCTTTTAAAACACATATACACACACATACACACAAAATATGTAATGACACTTATAAAGAACCCATTTGCAAACCAACCTGGAATGAAAAACTGGACTTTGCTCGAGTTCAAAGAACCATTTCGGGTTCTACAAAGTTACCTCTGTTACCAACATACTTCAAAACAGAGCTACTATAGATTCACTTACATCACTTCTGACTTGCATAAAATAAAAATATCTAACACATTTAGAAGATACTGATGAATAATACAGAGTGAAATTTTTTTTCAATGGTTATGAAGGACAGAAAAAAAGGCAGCAGAATTTCTTTCCATTTGGGTGATTGCTTACCTATTCTCTTTCACTCAAATTAGAGGTAATAGTCTTGGAGAGTTTCATCTGGTTATTTGCAGAAAAAAAGTATTTATCTACAAATAGGCAGATTTCTGAATATAGGTAATAACAGAGACAAACATATGTTTAAAATTCCTAATGTAGTTTATGCTGAGTAAATAGGATTGTATACTGTGAACTTTGGCAAAATGGCTATTTAGCAAGTAGAAAAGGATTCAAGGATGGTGGTTTGCCAGAGAAATACCTTAGTAGTTACTAAGAACAAGCTGGCAGGGAAATTCCAAGAGTCAGAAAGAGAAAGGAATGGTGTGATTTCTCTAGCCATTCTGCTCATTGTTTATAACACAAAATGGAGTACTTTTTGTGAAAATTATTGTACATTTTTACGCTTGTGAAGGATCAGTTTGTAAAAAATGTCAGACCTTTCTGAAGATCGGCATTCAGTTTTTGACCAAATGAAAAAGTAAAAATCTAAAATGTTAGGATAAGTATCTAAATACAGATTTTCTATAAACTTAGGCCTCTAATTTTCGAAAAGTGCACAAATGTGCACTTGTTAGCCTGATTCCTTCTAAAGAAGATAAAAAAGAAGACTGACTGGCAGGAATTCGAAGCCAGCTATCCAAGGCTTTCCCTCAATAAGAGGGGAGCTAGCTGTGGTAGAGGCTCACAAATTAAGCCTTCCTCTGAAAGACTGAGAGCTGCTTGAAAAGTGGACTATACTATGTTTATTTCTCTGTATTTCAGGAAACAATGTATGGCACAATAAAGGTGTGTTGAGTAAAAACAACTGAAAATCTGTACATTGGTAGCCTTACCACATGACAGCTATGCTACTCAGGCATTCCTCAATTCCAAGCCCAGGGGAGGAAGAAGATCTTGGAGGGTCTGTAGTATAGGAACATGCAGTAATGACACAAACAAAACCCTCCCTGCCGGAAATCACTGTTCCATAGGTGTGGGATGGTTCCTGAGAAGACATGGTTTGTGCTGTGTCTTTAATGCAGTACATCCCATCTTAGGGCGTGGACCATTTTATTGTACAAGAAATAG
This sequence comes from Lipotes vexillifer, assembly GCF_000442215.2. Classification (NCBI taxonomy): domain Eukaryota; kingdom Metazoa; phylum Chordata; class Mammalia; order Artiodactyla; family Lipotidae; genus Lipotes; species Lipotes vexillifer. Next base: position 299,316 of record NW_006799479.1, read on the forward strand.
CGCAGAAAGGAACGATAAGATGATGTCGCCTGTGCTAAGGCTTGCATGATTCATCCAGACACCATAATCAAAAGTTGTACATGCAGTTGTAAAGCATATCCCATCCTGGTGCTCCTCTCTTCCCCTAATCTCCACCCAGCATTTAGGCAGAATTAAATGATGCAAAAAACCTGGGTGTGATCTGAGCCTCTGATGTGTTATCCCTGACACCAGCTGATGGTGTTAAGGGGTGGACATTGCTAAAGAGAGGATTAAACTATCTTTCAAGCAAACTCCTCCCACAGTATGTAATGAAACAGAGTTGCACTGTGTTTTGGGTTGAATCCATGGTGCATAATTTCTCAGTAGACTAATATATGCTCTATTTTGAATCCACGTTAATCACTTTCTTTTATTTGAAATCTAATTTAGGTGTAAATAGTTCACTTCCCATTAAGGTATAAGCTTCCTTAGTAAAATCTAAGTTGAGGACAGGTTTTTCTTATGGAAGCAAAGTTAATGTAGCTAAATAACTCTACCTAAGATTGCAACAAGAATCTTAAAAATATGACTCAAAGCTAGTTTAGTTAAAGCTTCAGTAATTTAAGGAAATTGCCTAGGCAAGTAATTGGTATTATACCAAACTAAATATTTCACAGTTACATTTGCTTTTGCCTAAAAATAAAAACTGGAGCAATACAAGGGAAAACTGCCAAGACTGAAAATAATATGCAGCAGCTGTAAGTAATTGGAAGTGATAATCATAATTAGACAAGATGTAAGATATGTATTAAAGCCCAGATTGGATCTTCCTGTTGGCAACGGGGAGAAATCCCAAAGGCCTGGACCCCACACATAGCCCACACACTTCTGCTTCATGCCTGAGAGCCCCTCTGAAACCAAACTTGGCATTAGATCAGCCCTGAAACCACACCCAAGGTCATGCACCATACTGTTCCTCTTGGGAAGAGACAGAGGAAAAGAAGAAATGGAAGAGGTCATACTCCCTGCTTTCAAGGAGCCTGCAAACCAGAAGAAACTGGCCAGTTATCTAGCAGTAATTGGCATTAAATTAAAGTCCTCTAAAAGAAGCCAAGGTAATGAAGAGAATAAATATTTTTGTAAGATAAAATGGATGACAGCTTTGTAAGACCAAAGATACATTGATTTATCCAAGTATAGATCAAGAATGAAGTAAAATAGGCTTGTTCCATGGAAAACATCTCAAGCTAAAGAGAAAGCTCTATGGGGACAGGAGGCATTTCTATTTGGCTCAGTGACTCAGAGAATGCCTCCCACATAGCACACACTAAATTTGCTAAATGAATGAGCAAATGAATAGCGTTTAGATAATACTTGAGGGAGTGTTTATCTTGTGTTAAATATTGTACTGGGTACTTTAAATGTATCAGCACATTTAATCTTCATGATCACTTTTGAGATACTACCAATCCTCATTTGCAGATGAGGATGCTGAACTAAGCACAGCTAAGAAACGTGCCTAGGTTAGTCTATTTAGAAAGAGGTGGAGCTGGACTTTAAACCAAATCTGGATCTACCGTCCATGTATTATGCACATCATATTTTAAAACTAGAGTGCCTTTAGCTTTACTAGGAAAGTGGAAAGAATAACAACCAGCCTTTTCTGTTCTTTGTTGTAAATTCTGATCTGTAAACCACACCAAAGTAGCCTCCCTGACATACCCCATTTCATTCCTTCTTTTTCTTTTTCTTAAATAAAATGGCAAACTTGAAAGCATCTAACACATTGCTCAAGGGCTGGGTATTCTCATTCTCTCTCTCTTAGTTTTAAATCTTCACCCTTTTGTTTTCTTCCTCCTTTCCCTTCCCTTTTCTTTCTCTTTTCTTTCTCAATTTAAATATCTTCTCCTTTCTTCATTTTTCTCCTTGAAACCAAAGACAATTAAATAGGTAGTAAGAAAGAAACAGAAGTTTCCTCCTTCCACACTTTGCCTTAAGAGTAAGAAATCATAGGAACAACTATTGAAATAGGGTATTTTATCAAAGTGGTCATGGATTACACAAATCATATTTAGGAATATTTTCCCACATTCAATTCAAAATACATCTGTTAAACACATTTGATGTAAGATACAAATGCACATATGACAAGGAGGAATGTTCCATAATTTCATCATGCTTATAGTCCAGTGGAAGAGAAAGATATAAATATCTTTCTACATATATATTATACATATATATAATTTATTATAAGTAAAAAAGGATATATTTATGAAATTGGGTATAAGCAGGAGACTAACAATTCTTATTAGAGAGATTGCAGGGGGGCTTATGGAGAAGGTGGTATTTTAGATCTTTAAGGAGGAATAGGACTTTGATAGGTGGAAAAGGAGAATAGGAAGTAATGCCTTTTAGGCTTAAGGATATAGCATGTGCAAATGATAGGGAATAATGAAAACACTCTATGTGTTTAGAAAATGGCTCATGTGACTGGAGCTAACAGTGTGTATGAGTCTGGATAAGTTGACTAGAACCAGATAATAGATGTCCCTGAATGCTGAGCTACACAACTTTGGCTTCCCTCCACAGGCAATGGAAAACCCTGAAGGTTGGGGTAACGTAGGCTTCTACTCTTGCCTACACTAGTACAATCTACTGTCCACAGAGTAGTCAAGAGTATATTTTAAAATGTCAGCTAGCCTCCTCTGCATGAAACTGTCTTGTGGCTTCTCATATCACTCAGAAGGAAACCAAACCCTCACTATAGCCCAGCTACACCTGTGATCACATGCCCTTTCCCTTCTAATACTACTTAGAATGAGTAGCAGTATGATATTCACAGGCAACTAAAAACATGGCAGGGAACATACAACAGATCTGACCATCCCAGAGACATAGCTGGATGTCTCCAAATTCAGGACCATATATGGGGACCCAGGCTCCTCTACACTCCCTGTCTTTTGCTGCAAGAGGATGATGCTACAAAGTTTGATACATGCTCTTCCCCTATAATCTGCTTCATGATCTTTCTTCCTGGTCCTGCT